>NC_058130.1:753403845-753482596 GCF_016433145.1 Gracilinanus agilis
CTCTCTCTCTCTCTCTCTCTCTCTCTCTCTCTCTCTCTCTCTCTCTCTCTCTCTCTCTCCACTCAGCTACCTAACTATGTTCTTTCAACTTTTGAGACAACCAGAAGGAAGTTTCTTTTGTGTATGGCTTTGTCTCTCCTGCAGGTGCTGCTGGGTGTTGCCCCAAGGATATAATGCTTTCATCATTGCAGAATTTAAGGAGTCCCTTCCCACTATTCCCCAGCAGACTGTTAGAAATGAGAATGAGGAATGTGCTTCTAAGCTACGTTAGTTTGTTCATTAACAATTTGAGCTACATATTATGGAGAATATAACATCTGTACTCAATTTGGGAAAACTTTGTAGTATGTACTAGGCTTCTTATTTATTTTTTAAACCCTTACCTTCCAACTTAGAATCAATACTGTATATGGGTTCCAAGGCAGAAGAGTAGTAAGGACTAGGCAATGAGGGTTAAGTGACTTGCCCAGGGTCACACAGCCAGGAAGTGTCTGAGGCCAGATTTGAACCTAGGACCTCACATCTCTAGGTCTGACTTTCAATCCACTGAGCCATCCAGCTGCCCCTTGTACTGGGTTTTTTAGCCATAGTGTTGTTGTCTGCTGTGTGTTACATCATTCCTGGTACTGCTGTTGAATAAAGAGAACTCTATATGTAATATGTTTATATCACACTATCATCAAGAAGTTTTTATTTCAGATGTTCAGAAGTAAAAATCTGTGGTAACTAAACTGCATTTCCCCCTTAATTTTAACAAGTTCTTTGCTATAAAGTACAGTCATTGTATCTTTCTCATCTTTCCCCATTACCTTCTACTTCCCCCATCTAAAGACTGATTTGAAAGAAATCATGTAGCCTGTTTTTGTGTGGGAGGTGAGACTAGAAATACTCAGACACAGGGGATGTGCTGTGTGCTATCAGAATGGAACAGCTATTTTTTACTTAACTTGCTTAAAGATGTGGTTGAAATGATATAAAATGTAATTTCCTTGGTTGAGTTTTTTGGTCCTTTTGTGGGTGGGTAATCAGGGTTGGGGATTTGGGTCAAGGATGTGGGAGATCAAGTGAGTTTCACTTAATCATCTCACATGTAGAATGACTTGGATAAAAGTGTGTGTTCCCTGCTTTCTTCAGTCCCCCTTTAATACTGGCTTTCTAATATTAATTTACTCCCATAGAGAGGGCATTACTTTGCCCAGTGGTCAATATCCAGGAACTAAAAGTATTATCTTTTTATCTAACTAGAGTAGAAGTGGGTGTTACAAATATAGATTTTCCAATTTTACCAAGAAATTGGGGCTCAATGGGAGCTTAAGTGACTTACCCATAATCATCTAGATAGTTGATGACAGAGGTAGGATTTGAATTCATGTCTCTTCTGAATTAAAGTCTAGTTTCCTTTATGTTTCACCAAGTTGCTTCTGTATATCATTCCTCCTTTTTAATGAAGAGATCTTTTATGTCTATAATGAAAGTATATAATTTATCTTAAAAAACTGTAAAGGGTAGAGTCAATATGGCAGAGTAAGAGGAAGGATTTTTGCCTAGCTCACCCAGCAACACCTCTTCCACAACAACCTAGAAAACACACCAGACTGAATTCTGATTAGGAAAGACAAAACAAAATCACACATAGTCATTTTTTAGTCCAGCATAGCTTAGGAAGACAAGAGAAGTCTTTGGACACTCGGGTGGGGCTGGTGTGACAGTGGCAACTGGAATGAAGAACATTTCAGCAACAGAGGAATAAAAGGGGCTCAACAGGGAGAATCATGTCAAAAAAGCACCATATAGAAAGAGATCCCAAGGGATTTGTCAAATATCTCTGAGTGCAGAAATGGATACCATCCAGTGGTTCTGTCACCCCTTACCCAGTTCTGGGTCATAGTTCTAGAGTAGAGAGAAGTGGGCATAAGTGATGAGCAGGGGTCTGGCTGTGTACTAAGTGATATGATAAGAAAAGGTATATATTTTATTTTGATGAATATACATATACCCCTTCAACCTGATGGGTTTATAGTAAAGTGTTTTTGGGACTAAAGCTTGGTTAAGTTTAGTATTCTCAGTGAACTTCTAGGAAACATATTTTTAACCATCAGTAGCAGCTAATAGCCCCAGAATTCAAGAGACTGAAGAATCCTTGTTCTATCTGTTGAAATTTTTCACTTAGAATTTCAGCGCTTCATATGTTATTTGTTTTTGCTTTATTTCTGCACTTTTGGTAGAAATATCTGTAAGAAACCTTTTTTAAACATTCTTCTATTTGCTGTGTAAATATGTAATCTTACAAGTTCAGATTGGCATGTGTAAAATTTGTGGTAATAAAAGATAGATGAACCTTCTAAGTATAAAATCAATTCAGCTGAACTCAGCAAATATTTATTAAATACTTATTGTGTGGAGAATACTGTGCTGGGCTCTGGGATACATACCAAGTTAAGCAATACCATCCTTTGTCCTCATGGAATTTATAATCTAGTACTTAGATAAGACACATGCATACTCTTATCCCCCCCTCCCTCATTTTAGAGTTGTGGCAACTGAAGCTAAGAAAGATAAATTATTAATGTCATGCCAGTAGCAAGTGGTAGACCTGAGATTAGAATCCAGGTCTCCTAACTGAGCTCAGGATTCTGTCTACTTTGAAGAGTGAGTTGTAAAGGCCTTGGGCACTTTTTAAGCAATAAGTATCATCATTTGGTTCCATTTTAGAAACTTATCAGATTTACATTTTAGTTATACCAATTTTTTAGAGAAAACTGATTGCTTTTGGACCTTTATTGGTAGATGCCAATGGAAGCTATGGACATGCCATATGATTGGTCCTCTCACTGCTTACCATGAAATTTAACCTTTTTATGGTGTTTTTTTTTTCTTTTTAGCTGGAGGGAGAGAGATCTGTACTCAATAACCAGCTTTTAGAGATGAAAAAGAGGTAAGGGGGTTTTTTTTGTTTTGTTTTGTTTTTTTGCTGTGAGCGATTTTTTCAACATGGGTAGTATTGTCAAAGTGTTAGAACTTTCTTTAAAAGGAATGAAAAAGGAAAGCTTCTTATACCCAGAAAACTGCATGATGGTAGTTTAGCATTCCTAACTAATAACAGTGAAAAGAAAATTAAATGCAAATATTATCATTTTGGTTAGCATTAAAGTTTGAGAGAACAATGAAAATGTTAAGACATATTCAATAGTATTTATCTCTACTTTACAAGTTCTCTTCCTATATCAATAGCACAACTCCTAGATATAACCAAAAATACCATTTAATTTTTTGTGTGAAGTACCAGAATCTTGTGCAAAACCTGATTTTGAAAGTATAAAAAAGTAGTTTTTTCAGTCATAGCAATAGTAATTGATTAAAACAAATCATTTTTAAGGTTCCAACTAACTTTCTGAAAAAGTGATTTAATAGTGTTATACTTTTTTTAACAATGGCAACACAGGATTATTTTAATCATTTTTTTGAATAGTAATGAACTTTGCCCCCTGGTAATAACCTCTTCAGAAGCTTGATGTTTGTGCCTCCTAATGGAATTAACACTCTGCTCTTATTGAATGGGCACAAGAAAAACTCTGTACTTAGTACTGCATGCTAGACAAGCTTGAGTTATACATGTGCCCAGAGAAACAGAACCTTGGGCTGTAGTTTGCAGTTAGAATGCTGATTGAGAACTATTGTCTAGCCAGTAGAACTAGATTGGATTGTTTTTAAAATATGTTCTGGAGGAGAGCAGCTTACCTATGGAATAATCTTCCATACTTTAAAAAAATGTTGGGCCTTTTATTGCTAGAGCAGATTGGCATCCCCATTCCCCCCACCATTAAGAAGGCTACCTCTTGTGAACAATACCTAGGTATTGCTGTGTTTTATTCAGGGAGCCCTTCAGCTCCCCTAAATTTCATTGTAAATTATATTAGGTCAATTTGAAGGAGTAATTTGGGTCCTAAGCAAGGCAGGTTGAGCTTTCATTTGAAGTGTAACTAGATTAATTAATGAATTAGTGGTGAACTGTCCAGATGAGCTGACTTGTAGCAGGCCATATGTTAGGAAAATAAAAGCAAAAATTTAAAAATTAATCAGGACTTGGGGCGCAGCTGGGTGGCTCAGTGGATTGAGAGCCAGGCCCAGAGATAGGAAGTCCTGGGTTCAAATTCGGCCTCAGACACTTCCTAGCTGTGCGACCCTGGGCAAGTCACTTGACCCCTATTGCCTAACTCTTATAACTCTTTTGCCTTAGAACCAATACACAGTATTGATTCTAAGTTGGAAGGTAAGGGTTTAAAAAAAAAATTTAATCAGGACCCACATTTCTCTCTCTTAAAAAGCTCTTAATGTAAGCCCTCAGGAATCTATGAAAAGATAAAATAGTGTTTGTTCCTTTACACTTTTAATTTCAGACAGTCTTTGGAGTTTTTAAAAAATAGGTTGATTGAATAATTTTTTCCTCTGAATGACTTTTATTTAAAAGTAACTTTAGAAGTCAGTTCTATCATTTTTTAACCCTCATTTCCTTGGCAAAATGAAGAATGAAGTTATATGAAAATGTTTCCGTAATTCACTTGCCTTTCACAGTCTATTTAATATGCTCATGCCAGATTCAGAGGCCTATGAAATTATCTTTCTCTCACTTTTCCCCATCTACACTGCCAATTAAAGCCCTTTAGTATATTTAGGAAAATAGACTGACAAATATACATTTTCCCCCCAGGAATGGGAAATTTCTAATTTGGATTTGGAGGTGCTCCAAAGCCCAATTCCAGGTGTTAGAATTGTCATTTAAAAAAATATTTCTAGAATCATTTTCTTTTTGGAAATCTCAGTACAAAACTTATTTTGACTAATGAATTGTGCTTCTAAATGTCAGCATCAGGGCTATAAGTGGATTCTCTTCAGCTCTACATTTGCAACTACTAAAGAAATTCACTTAAATATTCCAAAATAAATCTGATAGCATACTTGTATAAAAAAACTAAAGAGATTTTAATTTGTTCTTTCACAATTAACTTGAGAGAATATCTGTGCCTTCAGTGTAAAGATCCTAAGACCTAACCTCCAAAGAGGGAGCACAAGTGACGATTGTAGGAGGTTACTTTACTTCCTTGGGCCTCAGTATTCCTCATTATAGAATGACCATTTTGGATTAGATAGTCTGTGAGGTCTTTTTCTGATCTATATGTAGGATCTCATCACATTAATAGTCCAAGAAGCAAAGCACCTACCAATTGAATTTTAAAATTGCTTGGAATAAAAATGCAAATTAATTTAATCCAAGAGATCTTGAAAAAATTGCTTTGCATCAATGGTCATTTTGTTGAAATTCAATTTGAATGCTACTTTCAACTCCAAAGAAACTATTACAGAAAGACATTTTGAAGAAATTCTGAAAGCCATTATTCATATTCAAAATGAACTATTTTAAAGTGAACGAAGTTATTTTGAAAAAATACATTTTAGTAGTAAAATATTATGAGGTGTGCACATCCATTTGTCCCTTTTATAAAAGTACTTCACACTTTAGTTTTTAGGGTAGGGAAACACATTGGCATTAATAAATTAGAGGAGCTATGTGTGTTGGAGAGCAGTGTGTGAGGTGAGAGCATATCCAAAATCTTCTCCTTTGATTAGTTGAAATTGTTTTAAAAAATAGGGCTGGTCTTTTCTAAGCTGTTTCCAAGGGATCTGATGAAAAAATAAAATAAACCTTACCATTATCAATACAGTAATTCAAATTCCATATGATAATGTGGAACACTCAACCCATGATAACAGGCCTTTGGCAACAGGAAAGCCTCTTTGAACTTTGGGAGTCAGTTTACTTCCCCAGTTTCTCTAGGCTTTCATGATGCTGAAGAAGAAACTTCAAGGCTAAAAATCCAGAAACGAGCTGCTTTTACCTTCTCCAGTGATTCTTCCTGGAGCAAATATTTCCATGGAAAACAATAACTGTTCGATGCTGTTATTTATATACTAAAAATGAGGGTTATATGTTCCTTCAGCTCATTAGACTCATTGTGGATTGCTAACTGTCTTACTGTCTCTGGGCTTGCGCAACTTATCAATGCTCATTTCACTCCTCTCTTTTCCCTTTCCTACTCTTGCTTCCTTTGCTATATCTGTGTGTCTTTAATGGTAAGACTAAAAAAAGTCTATCCACGTTATAATAAATAATTTTTATATTTTTTTAGTAAAAAATTGTTGTATATATTTTTGGCTGCCTTTGTCCCTCAGTGTCTTGCTTTTGTTTTGTAAAATACTCTTTGCAGTATTTATATATTTATATATATACATATATATATACATACACACATATGTTTTTTATTTATATGATAAAGAATTTCAGTGCAAATTTAGTTCTCCTTACTGTATTTTGCATTTCTCTTCATGTTTCTAACATGTGGTTCTTGTTATCTTGCATTTTTAAAGCTTGCCCAGTAACACTTTAAGGTATTTGCTTCATTACTGGAATTTATTTCTATTGTGGTAGTAAGAAAAGAATCTGGGCACTGTGTTCCCCTTTAAAATAATAAATCATTCTGCTCAATCATTGGTCAGGCTTTATTTGATTGAAAAATAATAGGGGAGCCATTTTAATCTAAGTAATTAATCTTCTGATGGTTGTAGATTTACTGAATGCTAGATTCTGTTAATGAAAGTAGTTCTCAGGTTGGGTGTGGGACTGAGGTTTGGTCCTAAGAACGATCTGCTTGGTGGAACTACCAGTTAGGATTTGGCACAAGAAGGAACTGTCACACAAAAATTTTGCATTTCAGGTCTGCCTATACATGGACCTATTTTGGCAAATGAAGCTACCATTTGTCTTTTCTTTTAGACTTCAAGCCCCAGGGCTAGTATCATTTTACCACTTGTGTGACATCAGGCAGTCACGTATCCTCCCCAGGTTTGGATTCAGTGGCCTCTAAGGCTTCCAGCTCTATAGCTTTGGTCCCTTGAACAAATGGCATCAATGGTAGAATTAATAATTCTATACAACAAAAGTGCTGTTCAGCAGCTGCTTATACAAAATAGACATCTTTTCTAAAGGTTTTGTCCTGCCAGCTGGGAATTCTGTGAGAAAGGCAAGTAGGGACCTGGGTGAGTTTTAACATTAATTATAGGAGAATTCAGCTATTTTGTGTCCATATACTCTCAGCAGCAACAGTTAAAATTATGCTTTTCATTAGGTTAGGTGATCTCTCAAAGCCATTTTGACAATATATGTAAGCTATTGCATGAATTTCCTAGAAAAGCAACTTGTAAGAAAATCACAAGATTTGGACACAGGTATGATTTCCTTGTTTCTGAATCTTTAAAATCATAGTCATTTTGCCTACTTGATGGTAGGTAACACCTTAATTTGAAATCAGTCATTTTATATAAAATGAAGTAAGCCCCTGTCTTTAGAAGAAACCCTACTTTCTCATTCCATAATTCTTTTGAGAGCACTGTTATTTGCCCTTTTCCAATTTAGATTTAAGAAATCATGGTATATTCAAGCCAGGATATTTTTGTAAAACCCAGATTCTTCTCTTACTACCTACCATTCTGGAGTCTAAAGTGTAAGCTGAACAATGAGATATAAAGACAGCACTTATATTTTCTTCTTTGCTTGGGTTTTCAAATTACCCGTAGTCATTATACAATTGTAATTTATGTGCTGGATATCATGGGTCTCACTAAATTGTCACAAATAAAGAGTACAATTTTTTAACCTGGGCCTGCTAGCTTTTCCATTCTCTAGTTTGTCATGAGAAGGATGATTCCAATGCAGAGTGCTGTCCTGTTCACAAGCTATTTGTGATGTAACTAAATGTAATTTGGCTGATAGTGCAGAAGATGATGATATCTTAGGGGGAAATTAGTCATTTAGACTCTAGGTTATAGAACAGTTAAGAAAATATAACCCCTAGGTAGATTTATTCTCCCCTTTTTTCCCTCAGTGCACTATTTTTATAATAGCAGCTTATTCCCCTCATTCCCGTGGACAATTCCTTTTTTCCCTTTATACTAACCTCTTTCTGGATTGTCTTTACTTTCACACCTTCTCCCGTCCCTCTCTCCATTTTGTAACTTCCCCACTTTAGGTCTTTTTCTGTCTCTTTGCTCTTCCCTTTTTTTTTTCCTTACCTCTTTCTTTGGCTATGAGCTGAAGGCTTTCCTGCCATTGAAGGGTTCAAATAGCTCTCCTTGGATATTGGATAAGGAAATACCCAAAAGTCATTTTTACTAGAATCAAAGATCTTGAGTCAATCACAGGCCTAGAATTGCAGTTCAAGTATTCTGTGACTTGTCAGCCTCTTCTCTGCCATCATTGCCGACCTAATAAATAGCCATAACTTTCTCTGGCCTTTATACAGTTATGTTCAATATCCCTTTTAGATTTCACAGTTCCTGAGCAATAATCCAAATTTTTCTTGGTGCACAGGCAATGTTGCTATTATTGCCTTGGTGTAATTTGCCTCTTAAAGCACATGGGTCCAAATTTCCTAATAAGCAAAGGTAAATTAGTGAGGACCAGAAGATACTTCCAGCATAATCAGCGCTTTGCATGACAAATGTATTATTAAGCTTTGCATGTGGTTTTTGTTGCTCGGATGAGAATTATTCCAGGAAGTACCAAAATTCAATTTGAAATTAGATTTTGGTGAATTGTTTTATTTGACAGTTTCTGAGTCTACACCTTCCAAACCAATTCACATTTTTCCTTAAATTCAAATGGATTTGAATGATATGCAGATTATGGCATGTATATGTATAGGTAAACTTCTTTTGTTTTGTCTTTCTGCATTAAGTAAAATCCTACCTGCTTTTGCAGTGTAATAGTTTTGAGATTCTTACAAATCTCCTAAATTGTTTCAGTAGTCTTAGAAATTAACCTACATTTGCCAAGCTCGTTTTGCATTTGAGTTTGAACACAGACACACACGTGCTTGTCTGTGTATGCTGATAATTCTTGGTTGGTTTCTGGAACTATTTAATAACTCTCTTTGGTCTTTTAGAGAATTCGTGTACAAAGCAGACCCTGATGAAGAGCGAGCCTCCTTACAGAAGTCCATCAGTATCACTAGTGCCTTGCTCACAGAGAAAGATGCAGAGCTGGAAAAACTCAGAAATGAGGTGCGGTACTGTCTGGAGATGGGTATTCTCACACACACACACACACACACACACCACCTTTATTAGGCTCCCCAGCCTCACTGTTGACAATAACATTTATTCCAGGTCACTGTGCTCAGGGGAGAGAACGCTTCTGCCAAGTCTTTGCATTCAGTCGTTCAGTCATTAGAATCGGACAAGGTGAAGCTTGAGCTAAAGGTGAAGAACTTGGAGCTGAAACTGAAAGAAAACAAGAGGCAATTGAGTGGCTTTGGAGGTAAAAGCAGACAGTATTCTTGGTGCTCACGTAGATTTAACCAGCATTGACCAAGCTCAGAGCATGTGCAGGAGCCTAGGCCAGTGCCAGACACCAGGTCCTCAGCAGTTCCCAGTTCTGAGCTGAGCCATTGGCTTTTTAATATGTTTACTGTGCAGTCAAGCCTCATCAGAGATGGCAAGAATACAGAGGTGTAAAAAGGCTTTCTTTGTACTCGAAGAACTTAAATTCCATAGAGGGGAGATGGCACATACAATACAAATTACAATAAATAGCCAATAAGCTAAGGAAATCACTGGGAGGCTCTGTAGAGGAGAACCCATGATTAAACATCCCTTCCTCTGATAGAAAGGATATAGTGATATTCCAGGGTCAGCATAGACTTGAGAGTGGGAGGCGGTGCTGTACAGTGCTAGATTGGGGAGTTGGAGGAGCTGGGTTCAAATTCTGATTACCCTTTCCTACCTGGATGACCTCAGACAAGGCCCTTCATCTACCTGGGCCTTAGTTTCCACCTCTATAAAATGATGGTATTGGATTCCATGACTTCTGAGGTCCATTCCAGCTCTAGATGCATGATCCTCTGTCCCTGCTTGTGAATGTTTCTTTAAAGTAGCTGACCTTTAATACTGACTTGGTGGATATGGGTTTGTACCTACAAGGACAGAAGTATTGATAATTTATATCAACTTTATTGTGACTGACCTCTTAATGTGATATTTCCATTCTCTGACATCCCCATCCAGAATGACTTTTTTTTTTTTTTAAACCCTCACCTTCCGTCTTGGAGTCAGTACTGTGTATTGATTCTAAGGCAGAAGAGTGGTAAGGGCTAAGCAATGGGGATTAATTGACTTGCCCCAGGGTCATACCTGGAAAGTGTCTGAGGCCAGATTTGAACCTAGGACCTCCCATCTCTAGGCCTGGCTCTCAATCCACTGAGCTACCCAGCTGCCCCCCAGAATGACTTTTTAAGAGAATATCACATCACAGAAATAACCTGGATAATAGTTTAGACAGAAAAGAAGGTTAGACTATGGATATAATCAAAACCCTGTTAAATTATGGAGTGTCTAGATAAGTTGCCATGAGCTTTTTTTGTAGGCCTCTTCCCAGATAGACTTGCTTCTCACTGCCTAAGCATTCTAAATAAATCATCTTATGGTCACAGTGCTCATTGGAGAAAATGTCTCTGCCTCTTAAACCCTAACCATAACATTTAATCACTATTTGTGGGCCTTCCTAAGACCTCTCCCAACCTTGTCCATGCTCTGGGTTTATGTGGACCTGATCTGGTCACGGAGCACACCAGAAAAAAAAAAATCATTTTCTCTCTGGTTCTTTTGTCCTCATCCATGGTTTACTTGGGGAAAATTTCCAAATAGGCTTATGTCTAGATATCTGAGAATATGAGGGAAAGAAAGAAGCATTTATTAAGGGTCTACTTTGTTCCAGGCACACTTTGCTAAATACTTTACAAATATTTCATTTTGTCCTCACAATAACCCTGTAGGCTGTGGTTATCATGCTCATTTTACAGATGAGGAAACCAAGGTACACAGGTTAAGTGACTTGCCCAGGGTTACACAGCTCCTAAGCATCTGAGGCTAAATTTGAACTTGGGTCTTTCTGATTCAAAACCTAGTGCTCTATCCACTATCCCACCTCATTTACAAATGAGTACCTGGATCCTTCAGTCTTGTAGCATTCAAGGCAAGAAATGCATATTTGTAGAAGCCATAAGCTTCCCTTGGAAGGGAAGGAAACACTGGTGTTGCCACCCTTGAATTCCTTTCTTCCACAAAATCTCACACAATCCCTTCCAAGCTCATAATGCTACACTATAACTTATCTCATTGAAGCAAATTCACTTTTAAGATCCCAATCTGAATAACATAATTGTAGTTCGAAGTGATGCGTTCCTAATCTCTTGCTTCCTCATGTCATACTTTTTAGTCTCCTCACTAGACCTTGAGCTAAAAAATGCCTCACAATCATTTTCTAAAAAACACATTGCTTTAGAGAATACTCTTCCTTCTAAAAGCTTCAGCTTTTCAACTTGGATTTACTCGTGAGGCGACACCTAAAGTTGACAATTCCAAAGAAGTCTCCCTTCTCTTGTTAAAAGATGCCCCTGCTCTAGACAGGAAGAACATTGCTCAGGAGTTCCTCTGGTATACTACATGAGCAGCTCTCCTGGCTATTGTGATCTTTAGGTCTGCCCTCATAATTTCTCCCAGGTCTGCTGGTCCCATGTGCTTTCCCCTAAGGCACTGTTCATGAGGGGATGAAGGGATACCCTTTGCTTCTTCCCTACCCTTCATTCTTCCTGAAAGACAGGAAAGGATCACAGTAAAAAAAAAGTAGCAGTAGTCTGGTAGAGTCTCCTCTGACCAGAGACTCTCCTTCTAAAAGTTCCAGCCAGCTTAGTCGCTGCTATCCAACTTAATTCAATTTAATTGATTACCTTTGTAATTATCTAATTATCTTACTTTATGTATTTAACGCATAAAGTTATTTTGTTTATCTTTATAACATTATTTGTTTTATCTATTTAAAAACGTTCTGAAAATAAGATTCACTCCAAAGGAGTGCAGAACACAAAAATGGTTAAGAACTTCTGCTCTACAAGGAGAAATATTCTCACCAAATTCATCAAGATACTTCCCTGAGTGATCACTCTCTCCTTTATTATATAAGTATATACTATAACCTTTGATGCATCTAATAATGTTTGTTTTCATAGTTTAATTATAAAAATTGACCAAATAAACTTCTGTATTTTACACCATGTTTCTTAGACCATAAGAAGTTATCATTTTTTCCAATTATTTTTTTCATTTAAGGTAATTCTGAAGAGGAAGAAAGCGCTCAAGAGAGTCAGGTAAGTAGAGCATGTTTTTGAAAAACCTGATTTTTCTAAAAGCCACAATTAACAAAATTTAATACATTTATTAACATAGGTGAGCTGTTTTACATTTTAAAATATCATTGTACATCTGCAAACATGCATCTTATATTTAGAAATTAGGGGCCCTAAGGTGTTTTTGGAGTTGGGACTTGATATTTACCTAATTATCAATGATAAACTATATGTTAAGTACTTTTTTATACTTTATAATTCTACATAAACATAATTATCCTGTGACCTGTCAAAAACCACCTCTCATTTCCTACTAATCACTAAGATGGGAATGTTGGGGAGGGAGGAACAAATGTTTAAGAGGGCTCCTGTAATTTGATCTTTAGACTATTTTTGTTTGCTTAGTTTGCCTCTTCTAGCAGTAATGCCCTATTAACATTGTTTTCTCTTTTTCCCCCCTTCCCTCTTTTGCTTCTGCCTATTTCGTCTGCTGCTGGCCACACTTTCTTCCACTCAGCAAATGGTTCGTTTGTTTCCTAAGCTTTTATTCTGTGGTTATTTGCAGTTTCCATCCCTGTACTTGTCCATTAAATGATTTTATTCTCTATTTATCCCCCTCACCCCAGAGACTCCCCTCTATGAAAAACCTGGACATTAGGTTCTTGGCCAGATGGCACCTAAAAATATCTGAGATTACTTTGGGAAATGAAAATGGAAGTTGGAAGCTGTGTTCTGAGGGAATCTAATTGCTCCTCATCCTGGGAGGGATACTCTGCAGTGATAGATTATATTGGTCTGTTGCTTTTTTCCATAATGGGTCAACAAAAGAATGCTGATGCATATCAAGGAGGAAAAGAGTGTGTTTATAGACTGAATAATGAGTTCATAAACAATCAGAGTTGGTCTATATTCCGTGCTATTTAAATGTTATCAAGTGAGGCTGGTCTAAACAACACAAAAGAATTATTTGTAACTTGTAAGCATTTGCAGGACAGACAGAAGGTGCTAGTGACCCATTTAATTTTGGAATCAGTGGATGCTCCTTCATTACTTCATGACTCCTCTTCCTCTGTTAGCCTTACAGCCATTGTCAGTTATGGCCCATTTTGCCTTAATTCCCTCTTCTCGGTGTGTCTGCTCGGCTTTCTTACCCAAAACAGAGAGTTTTGCTTATCCCCCAATTCTGTACACTTCTTTGGCCTATCGCTCCTATACCTTTTATAGCTGACAGTGCCAGTTAGCATGGTGCTGAGCTCTAGGATGAATAGGATCTCTCATGGAGAGCAGTCTGAGTGAGGGCAAATATTGGTCAAGCCTTGTGCTATTTTGGGCCACATATGAATAAGGAGAGTACTAAGATGCCGAGGTTATTAGAGAATTCTTTCTTCCTACTGAAAGGAAAACTACTTGATTGTAATTTTCCATAGTAATCACACATTCTGTCAGTTTGATTCCAGTGAAACGTTGGACTGGTGTTTTTAAAAATCAATGAAACCCACTTGAAGCTTAAAGAAATCTTTTAAGCAGAATTTTAAACAAGTATAAAATCTTTAAGTTGTCCCCCAAGTTAAGATCTTAGCTGGACAGCTCGCTTCTAATGCATGTGACTACATTTATTTGGTAATGGCCAATATTGACCCTTCCAGTTATGCCACTCAGTGGTAGTATGTCAGTATGTCTCCCTGGTGCTCCTCTATCTGGCAAGTCCCAGACATTTTGTACGTATTATGGTTTTTCTCTTTTTTTGTCTTCAAATGAACCAGATTGATTTCCTGAATTCAGTAATAGTGGATCTTCAGAGGAAGAATCAAGACTTAAAGATGAAGGTTGAAATGATGTCTGAAGCCGCTCTCAACGGGAATGATCTGCACAACTATGACAGGTATTCAGTACTAAAATAGATTTATGACAAGAAGGTCTAATTCCAGAGGTTCATCAAAATAAACCTAGGGAGTACTGACAGGTAGATGGCTTTTCAAAGCTAGAATCTGAGGGCAGCTGGGTGGCTCAATGGATGGAGAGCCAGGCCTGGAGTCAGGATGATCTGGGTTTAAATTTGGCCTCAGATACTTCCTAGCTGTGTGACCCTGGACAAGTCACTTAACCCCCATTGCCTAGCCCTTGTTGCTCTTCTGCCTTGGAACTGATACTTATATCGATTTTAAAACAAAAGATCAATGACACATGATAAAACCAGTGGAAATGTGCATCGGCCATGGGTGGGGGGAGTGCGGGGGGTGAAGGGGAAAATAGGAGCATGAATTATGTAACCATGTTAAAAATGATTATTAATAAATGTTTAAAATTTTTTTAAAAGAACAAAAGGTAAGGGTTTTTCAAAATAACTAGAATCTTTTAAATGGCAAGCGTTAAAGTTTCAGAGGTAGAAAACAATTTTCTGGGTAGCAGACAATTTAAAAAGCAAGTAATAGAACAGGGGTTGGCAACATTTGGCTCTCAAGCCATATCTGGCTCTTTTGAGGACCAGATATGGCTTTTTCTGCAGGAGCCATAAAGTCCATTGTTTTTTCAGGTGCTGTTACAGGAGCCGCACTGTGAGCACTGTACGGCTCTCACGAAATTACATTTTAAAAAATGTGGCGTTTATGGCTCTCATGGCCAAAAAGGTTGCAGACCCCTGTAATAGAATAATCTCTCACTAATAGGATTTCATAACTAAAAAAGATAGTTACTCTCACAATTAGGTGATGCCATAGAGAGTGCCATGCTTAAAGTCAGGAAGACTGGAATTCAAATGTGACCTCAGATACTAACTGGGTGATCCTGGGCAAGTCAATCAATCTCTGCCTCAGTGTCCTCATCTGCAAAATAGGAAGCATAGTAGCACCTCCCAGGATTGTTGTAAGGATCAAATGAGATAATTTTTGTAAAATACTTTGCACAGTGCCTGACACACAGTAGGTGCTTTATAAATGTTGGCTATTATTATGTTGTTGTTACTAACATTAAATGAAAGGAGAAAAGACCATTGCCATTGGAATGCATATTGTTAAAGCCAAGTTTCTTATTTTATTCCTTTTGGGGATGGCAGTGATGACCAGGAGAAACAGTTCAAAAAGAAACCTCGCCTGTTCTGTGATATCTGTGACTGCTTTGACCTCCACGACACTGAGGACTGTCCTACTCAGACCCAGGTGCCAGAGGATCCTCCCCACTCCACACACCATGGCAGCCGGAGCGAAGAGCGCCCCTACTGTGAGATCTGTGAGATGTTTGGGCACTGGGCAACCAACTGTAATGATGACGAGACTTTCTGATGCCCCTCCACGCCAGCGATGTTATCTTTTCAGATGCACTCACACTTGGACAGTGTAACACCAGCATTTTGTGTGTGCAGACTTCAGGAAAATTCACATTATTTTTTGACCCCTTCAGCAAATCTAAAAAGAAAAAAATATTTTGCTCTTCCGTGAACAACCCTTTTTATTCTTTCTTCGAGCTAAAGTTGAAATAATAAATAGGTGAGTTGTCACCTCTTATCTGTCTTCTTTATGTGTTTGATATTTAATAAGACATTTGCACCAGATGCCATTATGTTAATTATCCATAGGGAAACCTCATGGAACAGAGAACTATCCTTATGTTATCTTATTTAAATAAAACTTAAAATTATGCTGTTAATTTTCATATTTGCACTAAAATGTTTCAAGGCTGCATTTGTACATTTAGATTTTTTTAAAAATAGCTTTGACACTGGAATGAGTTGAAAAAAATGTCCCCTCTTACATTTTCATCTACTCATTTGAAATGTTTTATTCTTGATCAAAGAATTCATGAGCTCTGTGTGCTGCACCACGTGGATGTCAGTGGTGCCTTTATTTCAGGCTTGATGTGTTGTGTAAATATGAAATCATGAAGCAGGGAAAGGGAAGGGAGGACCCCTTGGAGTTGCTGGGAGGACAACTTAGGACCTGGAGGCTGCCTACATTTACTATTCTTTCTGGGATTTTTTTTTCTTTTTCTTTTTGCATAAACTCAGCTTCTATATATTGTGTATATATTTTCTAAAATCTCTATTTTTTGGGGAAAAACATACAGGAAGTTTTGTTTTCAGATTTTTTTACTTTAGTAAAGGAAAAATTTTTAAAAATATTTTAGGTTCATTTCAACATGCCTGCCTAACCCAGAAAAAGCACCACATGGTCTTACAACTTTGAAAGTTTTTATTTGACTCTTTTAAAACCTGCATATTGAAGGTTTTTTTTTTTCCTAGAAATTCATTCCTCCCTCTCACCTGTGACTATTTCCCCCAGCAGCCAATTACTTAATGAAGCAAAATTTCACCAAGAAATAAAACACTTAGGTTAACTAATTTTCAGACTTTCTCTGTGCTCCTCCCCTCTTCTGCTTTCTCTATTTTACTGTGTTTTTTTTTTTAATGAATGTAAGTTGGGAAATTCAACATGAATAATTTTGGATTTTCTTGTAGCAAAAATAAAATATAAAACCTCATCCAACAGAACAGTTTCTCAAACAGTTCAAATTATTTATCTTCTCTTGAATGTCTCATAGAATATGTAAAGAAAGAAATATATTGTATCTTCCATTCAATGTGTACAATATGGGTTTACTTTTCTTCCTACGATTGTATATATGCCTTTGATGTATTCCCCTTCCCCCTAAGATTATAAACTGCATATTTGGCACATGAATATATTTTTAAAGGAAAAACAAACTACTTCTGTGATCATCTGAAAATCTGAGTTTCAGATGTATTATAATAGGAATTGTTCTAAGAAGCTCAACATGTAAAGCAGTATTAAACTTTGGACAACTTGAGTGTTCTGTATCTACTTTAATAAAGGATTATTCTTTTGTTGGTGGTGGTAAATCTGGGTTACTCTGGGAGTGACTGTAGCTCCCGTCATATTAGTCATTAGGTCTCTCTTTCCACCAGTGCCTCTCCATACGTTAGTAGATGACCTTTGGCAGTTGTGACTGAAAAATTCTTCACCTTGCAACTTCTCTAGAAATGATCCTCCCTGAATTAGACAACTGCTTCGTAGAGTACAGAACTCTCTTATTCCATCACTGATCCCCTTGAAACCTTTACCACATGGTAGAACCTGTTTTGCTTTGTGATCTATAAGCAGAGTATTCCAGAACCCAGTATCATAGAATCCCAGAATTTGAGGGTTGGAAGGGACCTCAGCAGCCATGTAATCCACCCTATACCCCAAAAGAAGCCTTCAAGCAGCTTGAAGATCTCCAAAGGAGTCTAACCTGCCACCTCCCAAGGCAGTCCTGTTGCATTTTTGGACAGCCCTTGGAATGGAGAAAGGCAAATGTCCCCATTCTTCACATGAAGAATAATTGTAACCTTTTTGCACCTTCACTCATTGCCTCCTCTGCATGACAACCTTTCAAATACTTGAAGATAACAAGTTCCCCTCTAGGTCTTCTCTAGACTCAAGAACCCAGTTCCTTCAACTCATCCTCCTCTAACAATAACACGGCCCTTCACCATTCTTCCTACCACACTTTAGACCCTCTCTAGTTCATCAATGTCCTTCTGAAACTAGGGTGTCCAGAACTGAAGTCGCAACTGCAGATGAGGACTGACAATGAAAGGCAGAGTTTAATGGGACTCTTCACCTTTCCTGGAGACTGTGCCCCTCTTAATGCAGCCCAAGATCCCATTAGCATTTCGGATGCCCACACCACACCACTGACTCATAGCTAGCTTTTTCAGAATAACTGCTGCCCAATCATGCCCTCTTCCCACCCACCTCCCAACTTATATCTGTGAATATGACTTTTTGTACCCGAGTTCAAGTCTTTACATTTATGCCTAATGAATTTTTTAATAGATTCAGCCCAGTACTCTAACTTATTAATCGGAATCCTTTGAGATCCTGTCATCCCCGTTAGCTCTCCCTCCCAGATTGCTGCCATCTGCAAAGTTTGGTGATCTTCATGCCTTTATCCAAGTCATTAATGCAAATAATAATAGCAGAGAAACAAGTTATACAGGTGGGTCTTCCACCACCAGCTGCTATTGTTTGACCATCCAACCACTTCTAAAACTAAATCTTGATTGTGTTTCTCTCCAAGCTCTATCTTTCCACCTTCTCCACAAGAATAGTATGAGAAAACTTATCAAAAGGTTTGCTAAACTAGGTTAACTCTGCCCATGTCATTCCCTCCAGTTTAGTAATCATGCCAATAAGGAAATGAGGTTAGCCTGGCATAACCTGTTCTTGATTGAGCCATAATGGGTTTTTTTTTTGCAATCACCACTTTTCTATCCAGATGTTTACCCAAACCTGATTCTCTACAGTTTTCCAAATAAAGTAACATAGCAGCAGCTGATGATAGTTTCCCCCCCCCCCACTTTGCCAATGTTTATGGTGGCTAAATTAATTTCTGTGTTATTTTACTATCATTTATTTCTAGAACTATTGCATGCCAAGTAACAGGAGAAGTGGCTTCCCCATTAAAAAGCTTCCTTGTTTTCATTTTGTATTTGTTGGAAAAGCCTAGTGTTTCCCTGTTGCAGATAGTACTAGGTTTTGGTTAGAGCTATAGATCTTCTCTCACATTAGAAAAGAAATTACCTTCACCAAGTCTTTTCTTTGTGGGGTTTTCTTTTAACTGAGCATAAATGAATATTGTACTTTGTCAAAAATCTCCTAGTGATGCCATCAGATGGTTTGCTGTATTTTTAATATAATTGATTGCCTTTCTTATGTTGAACCATCCCAGCATCTCTTCCAGCTCCCTCATTTTACAAGATGAAATTAAGGGGAGGGGCAGCTGGGTAGCTCAGTGGATTGAGAGCCAGGCCTAGAGACGGGTGGTCCTAGGTTCAAATCCGGCCTCAGACACTTCCCAGCTGTGTGACCCTGGGCAAGTCACTTGACCCCCATTGCCCACCCTCGCCACTCCTCCACCTAGAAGCCAATGCAAAGAAGTTAAAGGGTTTGGAAAAAAAAATAAACCTATAAAAAAAAAGATGAAATTAAGGGGAGATCCTATCACATTGCAGCTAAGGAAATTCATCAAATAGTGGCCAAATTTGGATTCTAGATTTGTATTGGCAGGATCTTAGTGGACACACAGTCCAATACTCTCGTTTTTACAAAGGAGGAAATAGAAGTTAAGGGACTTTCCTAACTATAACCATGGGTTTGGAAAGAATTGGCTATGTGACTGCTGAGCCATTGTCAGTGCTAGCTGAAAGTTCATGGAAAACAAGGGATACCATAAGGATGGAAAAAGGCAAATGGCTTTGTTTTTTTTAAAGGCAAGAGTAGTAGCTGGGTGGCACAGTGGAGAGAGTTTGAGGTTTGAAGTCTGCCTCAGTTTTTTTAACTGCTAATAACAGTACCTAGCTACCAGGGTTGTCTCAAATGAGATATAAAGTGGTCAACACATAGTAGGTGCTTTATAAATATGTTTCCTTTTCTCCCTTATCTTCCCCTATAAAGCAGAGTATGACTTCAATTCCTGGGGAAATTCCAGAAAAGACAAAGAGATGGTTAGTAAACAACTAGCAGAGAAAGTGGTCATTACAAAGAGCCAGCCGGCATGGCCTTCATCTACAGCAGATCCAACAAATGTATCTTTTTTTTTTCTTTTGAAATGAGTAAATCAGGGAAATTGAATATAGTTTGCCTAGATTTAGCAAAGCACTTGACAAAGTTCCACATGCTCTTGTGGGAAAGATGGAGAGGTGTGGCCTAGAAGGTAATCAGATGAGTCAGCACTGGGTGAAATGAAATTGAAATGATTGCCAACGTTGCTGCACCCAGGGAATCTCGTTCTTGCTTGGTCCTGTGCTATTTTAACATTTTTATGAATGATTTGGATAAAAACAGAGACAGCTCATCAAATCGGCTGTTGCCCTATGTAGCTGGGATAGGCGGATGAGTCAGGAGCCAAAAGACAACAAATAAGAATCGGGAGTTATATAAAATCTGTCTAGGTTCAAAAAAATCAAATCATGAGTGCAATTATTTACGTATAGAGGTTCTCCCAATGTACTGCATCCCCTCCCCAACGTGCCCCCCATATTCTTATTCCAGAAGGGTAGGGAGACATTGACAGATGATGACAAGGTGAACAATGGGGAACAAGGAACCAGCGCGCTGGGGACTCTGGCATTCCACAAGAATCCCCCAAACTTAAGCATGCCTTATTCCCTACCATACCTCCAACTGAATTTGGCCATTTTCTAGGGTTTTCAGGAGAGGTGGAGATTTCTCTAGAAAGGGAGACGATGAGCCCCAAGACCCTAACAGATATGCCAACCGTGTTCCATAGAGAGAGGAAGCTGCTACTCCATACCTGGAAAGCTGCCATTCCATTAGCTCCAAAGAGGCTGACTCTATTAGCTTCTGAGCTAATCCACCAGCTCTAAGGCTACCTGATTAGCCCCCAGATCAGGGGTTGGCAACCTTTTTGGCCATGAGAGCCATAAACGCCACATTTTTTAAAATGTAATTTCGAGAGAGCCGTGCAGTGCTCACAGTGCCGCTCCTGTAACAGCGCCTAAGAAAAAAAAATGGACTTCATGGCTCCTGCAGAAAGAACCACATCTGGCCCTCAAAAGAGCCAGATATGGCTCGAGAGTCATATGTTGCTTACGCCTGCCCTAGAAGATTCCACCCACCATTAGGCTAGTTTACCACCTTAAAAACCTCTTCTTCAAATAAAATTATTTCCTTCCTTCTGGATTGATCAGGGTTGGAGTCTCCCATTCTTGGGGTGGGACCCTGCTGCCAAGTTGTGTGGGTTTCTCCCACAACACAATACTATCCCATTATAGTAATGAACCCCACTTGCCTGAGCCGGAATCCCAAGTAATGGGCATCCACTTAGTTTCCAATTCCTTGCTGTCACGAAAAGTGCGTACTGCTATATTTTGGGGTATATGGCATTCTTTGAAGTATACGTTGCTTCTCACCTATTTTGCTTTCATTTCACCTAATAGGTAAGTGACTACTTAGATCCAAATAGCCCATGGGATTATAGATTCAAACTTTTATTTCCCTTCTTAAAACACCTCGTATAGACAGAGGTCAGGGAGGAGGACAGGAAAGAAGCATTTCAGCCCTTTGCCTCTTACCCCCCTCAACCAATTAAGAATGTTCAAAAATCCCATGGAAGTGGGGCTAACAAGACTGTTGAGCTGCCCCCACCCTCAAAAAAGTGCCTTACCACATTTTAGGAAGCAGCCAGGTTATACATGGGCAAGGCACAGGGCCTGGGCTCAGGAAGAACTGAGTTCAAATCCCGCCTCTGACACTGACTAGCCATGCGACTCTGGGCACATCATTTAGCTTTTCAGTCTCTCAGGGTTGTCATGAGGATAAGAGGAGAGAGAGAGTTGTAGAGTGCTTTGTGAACCTTAAAATGTTCTATAAATGCTGTTGATATCAGAGATGGAATTTTCCTGTGCAAAATGGAAAAGCAAGGAAGTAGCTTTGGAAGCTTGCACACCCCTAGTGCAATCTCTACACAGCTCTGGAGGGGTACAGCACCCCCGATTCCCACCATCTCCAGGCTTTGGGGCCTCAGCTTTATTGAGTAAATATTAACATCCCATTTGGACAAGTCCACATATGTAGTTTTGCTTCTTATCCCTTCTCTTGTGTGGGATGTTGGTTTGCCATGTAATTACTCTGGAGAGGTCTTTGCCACCAAATACAGGAACTGGAAGGAGTTCTGGACTAAAAATGATCGAACTAAGATGACTAATTGATACTCGAGATTTAAAAAAAGGTATGGTGAACATCTAGCATTCTCTCTTGTTACAGTCAAGTCACCTGGACCAAAGGAACTATATCGGTAGGCCTTGACAGATCTGATGGTTGGGCCACTGTCAGTAATAGTTGGAAATTTAAGGAAAATGGAAGAGGTATTGTAAGATTGGAGATGGGCAGAGGCAGTTAGGTGGTAGGGGGTGAACATCAGGTTTGGAGTGTGAAGGACCTGGGTTCAAATGTGACCTCATTCTCTTCCTAGAGGTGTGATCCTAGATAAGTCACTTAACCCTGCTTGCCAGGCCCTTGCCCTTGTCTTAAGAATTGTTTTACTAATGGGTACAGCTGGGTAGCTCAGTGGGTTGAAAGCCAGGCCTAGAGACAGGAGGTCCTAGGTTCAAATCTGGCCTCAGACACTTCCTAGCTGTGTGACCCTGGGCAAGTCACTTGACCCCCATTGCCCAACCCTTACCACTCTTCTGCCTTAGAATCAATACATAGTATTCTAAGATGGAAGGTACGTATTTAAAAAAAAAAAAAAAGGGATTGTAATGTGTAAATGGAATTAGCTCACCCTCCTTTATTCTTTAGACTTTAGCAACCAGGAATAATGTCATCCCACCCAACTTAGAATTAAGTGGGGAAGGGGAGGTCTAGGACCCACATGTGCTAGTAAGCGACAAATCAAAAACAGTGTTGAGGCTGCCATTTGTCCACGTGAAACTAGAGGTGGATGCAGGAAGTGAGGAAAGCTGCTATCTTTTAAATATGATGGTAACTTCCTGTGTAGGGCTTTTGCCCTGTTAAACTTGGCTTTGAAGGAGCTCCAGTGAGACCTCAGACTGCTTCCCTTTGAATTGTCACGTGGGTAAGTTAGGCTGACTCTGTTTCCTTTTCCTTGGCGTTTCTGGAGGCTCTAGCCTCAAGGAGGCCTCTCTTCTTAGAGGAGGCCTCGTGGCTAAAAGCCTTGTTTAATTAACCTCTGTGCCCCCTCTGCTGGGGCCTCTGAAGCCTCCCTGGTCCAGGCCAGAGTTTCTCTCTCTCATTTTCCCTACCTTCAGCCTTCCTAATTGTAAATAAACCACCATAAAAGTCATCCTGATTTGGGTCTCTTTTATTTTGGAAATTGAGAAATCGATCCCAGGTGACCAAACTTTAAATATCCAGTCCAACCATAATCTTTCCCATTTTCCCCTTTTGCAGTCACTAAAACAAAGTAAGAGTTAAAAAAAAAGAAGACTGACGGATGGACAAATAAGTATATCAGTTTTCAAAAAGGAAGAGGGCAAAGCCAGTAACTTCAATTCCTAGGGAAATTCTAGAACAGATGACAAAAGCTAGTGTTGGTAAACATCTAGAAAGATTTTCTAGATAACTTCAAGAATAGGTCTTGGGAGGGGGCAACCTTGTAGCTCAGTGGATTGAGAGCCATGCCTAGAGAGGAGAGGTCCTGCATTCAAATCTGGTCTCAGATACTTTCCTAACAGTGTGACCCTGAGCAAGTCACTTAACCCCCATTGCCTAGCCCTTACCTTTCTTACCTTCCCTTTCCTTCATGCAGTAGCCAGATTCAAATAATTATTAATGGTTCAGTATCAGCTTTGCGGATCAGGGATCTGTGCTGTTTAATATTTGATCAGTGACTTAGATATATGTGTACATGGTATGCTCATCAAATTGTAGATGAGACTGATTTGGGAGGGATAGTTAATAGATGACAGGATCCAAAAAGATGATGGACTCAAATTAGGCTTAATCTAATAAGCATAAATGTAAAGACTTGAATTTGGGTACAAAAAGTCATTCACAGGTATAAGATGGAGGGTGTTTGGGAAGGAGGTATGATTGGACAGCAGTTATTCTGAAAGACTTAGGGGTTAAGTGAACTGCAAGCTCACCATGAAATCAGTAGTGTGATGTGGTCACCCAAAATGCTAATGGGATCTTGGGCTACATTAAGAAGGATCTGGAGTTAGAAGGCCCTGGCAAGTCATCTAACCTATGGTCCTCAATTTCCTTATCTGTGAAATGTGTAGAAAGGCCTTGTTTTTAGTTCTCTTCCTACTCCAAATCTATAATCCTATGAATCTTTGAAAAGAACTTTAAAAAGATTTTGGGATATACTGAACACTTAAAAAAAAATTTTTTTTTAGAATATTTTTCCATGGTTACATGTTCTTTCCCTCTCCCCCATCCCCCTCCCCATAGCCGACATGCAATATACTGAACACTTTTGACAGAAGTTTCAAAATGGGTTTTGTAAGGTTTTTCTTTTTAAAAGTAAAGTGAGGGGCAGCTGGGTAGCTCAGTGGAGAGTCAGGCCTAGAGACCAGAGGTCCTAGGTTCAAATCCGGCCTCAGATACTTCCCAGCTGTGTGACCCTGGGCAAGTCACTTGACCCCCATTGCCCACCCTTACCACTCTTCCACCTAGGAGCCAATACACAGAAGTTAAGGGTTTAAAAAAAAAAAAGTAAAGTGACAAAATCTTAAAGGGAAATTTAAAAAAAAATGTCAGTGCTCATGAGATCATAGGATTTAGGGCTAGAAGGGCTTCTAGTTCGTTCTTTCAGTTTATTGAGGAAAGAAGCCCAGAGAGAACCAGTGAACTCACACTTTCATTTGTTGATACTGTGACCCAGTCACACAAATAGGAAGATTTTCCAGATTCTACTAAATCTTGTGAGCAATCTCCAACTTTCCTTTTCTAATTCCCAAAGTTTTATCTTTATGTAGAAAAGAGATGCTTCATTACAAAATTTAAAATACAATGGCATCCCATGATAATACAAGGGAACTAGTCTGGCCTCAGTAAAATTCAGGTCTTCCAAGGCTTCTTCCCAGCTCAAAACCTTAGGGATTAGGGGGCAGCTGGGTAGCTCAGTGGATTGAGAGCCAGGTTTAGAGATGGGAGGTCCTAGGTTTAAATCTGGCTTCAGACACTCCCCCTCCCTCCCCCCATTGCCCACCCTTACCACTCTTCTGCCTTGGAGCCAATACACAATATTGACTCCAAGATAGAAGATGAGGGTTTAAAAAAAAAACCAAACAACTTAGGGACTTCTCTCCCTTTGAGGGGACATATAGCCCCAAGAAATGAGTCCCCAATCTTTCCTTTTATAGTAGAGAAAGGGAGCAGTTTCATGGCCTGGTGTATTTAGTATGTGGAACTAAGTGCCCACATCTGTGTTCCAGAGCCTGGGTTCCTAGCCAGATGTTACAGCTAGCCTAGTATCCATGTCTAGGGCCCATATCAGCTTGAAAAGAAGATTAATCATTCCACTCTATTCCATCTACTCCAATCATACCACACCCAGACATGAACTTTATGGGACCAATCTTATGAAGGTACTAAGCTAAGTTCTTTTTTTAAAAAGATATTTTATTTTCTTCTTCTTATTGTTCTTATTGTATTTATTGTATTAACAATTTTCAACATACATTTTCTGAAATTATAAGATCCAAATTCTCTTTCCTCCTCCACTTGTCTTGGAGATGGTAAGCAGTATGATCTGTTGTTATACATGTATTATCATGCAAAACATACTTCCATATTGGTAACTGTTGTAAGAGAATCCTTAAAAACTCCTAAAGAAAACCATAAACTAATGCGAAAAATATAGACTGCTTTGATTTGCATTCTCTCACAGGACTAAGGTGAATTCTGAATCTAGTCCCTGCACCCCGCCTTGCCCCCAAGTAAGGAGATTATTTCCCTCAGGTTTTTGGGGGAAATGTTTTGTGCACTACTCTTTTTTTCTTAATTAATTAATTTAGAATGTTTTTTCCCATGGTTACATGATTCATGATTTTTCCCACTCCTCTTCTCTGTTCCCCCCCCTCCCCCAGGGACAAGCAGTTCTACTGGGCTATACATGTATCATTGTTTAAAACCTATTTCCATATTCATATTTGCAATTGACTCTATTGAATAGAGTGATCTTTTAACATCAAATTCTCAATCATATCTCCATTGAACTATGTGATCAATCATATGTTTTTCTTCAGTGTGTCTACTCCCACAGTTCTTTGTCTGGACAGGGATAGCTTCCTCCATGTTGTTTTGGATCATTGCATTGCTACTGGTAGAAAAATCTGTTACATTTGATTGTGCCACAATGTTATCAGTCACTGTGTACAATGTTCTTCTGATTCTGCTCATTTGGCTCTGCAACAATTCCTGGAGGTCTTTCTAGTTCATATAGAAATTCTCCAGTTCATCATTCCTTTTAAATATCTACTGAGCTGTTGTACTGCCAAGATTTCTACCCGCTACACCCTTTTCCGCCCTTTACAGATGAAGAAACTGAAGTCTATGGAAAGTAATTTTTCCAAAGTTATACAGGTGATAGTGGCTGGTGGCTCAGTGGATAAAGTCCAGGGCCTGGAATCAGGAAAGCCTGAGTTCAAATCCAAGCTCAAACACTTATTAGCTGTGTGAGCCTGGATAATTTACGTATTAACATCTGTCTGCCTTAGTTTCCTCAACTCTAAAATGGGAGAACAACCTCCCAACTTAAAAGGGTTGTTCTGAGAATCAAACGAAATATTCATAGACCGCCGGTGCAAGGGCTGGGTTGTTATTCCTCCTCCCTAGTTTCATTTGTTCCCCAAACCTCTGTAAAAGGGGTGGCACAAATTACCACACACACACACACATTTTGCAAGTGAGGACACTGAGGCCAGCGGCCGCCTAGTCCAACCTCTCCATTTTCCCTACGCTCCGGGCCCAAGTCAAACGCACCGATGTGACCCACTTAAGGATGGCGAAGGGCTTCGGTCTAGTCTTCTCCCCGCTCCACAAACGACGCCCTGGGCCTGTTGTTATAAACTATCTCCATTTTACAGAAAGAGAAACTGAGGCCCAAGGGCTCTCAGACGCACTAGTTATAGGGTTCCGATGCACTTCCAGGCTCATAGAACGCTGGCCCCGTTATTCTTCTTTCGCTCCACACGAGTCCTCCGGGAAGAACTCCCAGGAAGCAGAGACCACGGTTCAAAAGATGAACACAAGTCCTCCTCCTGCTTTGGAGCCTCGGAGAACCCACCACAACTTCCCGAAGGGAGGAGCCCGGAAGCGGAAAGCGAAAGGGCTGAAGGGAGCTGAGCGAGCCTACAGCGAACTTACTCAGAGGCGCCCCGCGAGGAGCACTTCCGGCTCCGCCTGGCGTTGATCACGTGCACGAAAGCGCGATCACCTGACAGCTCTGTGGGTGCTGGTAGCGGAGCTCCGGGAGCGGGGAGGGGGCAAGGGCAGGGGCAGGGGTAGGGGTAGGGGAGGGGGCGGTGGCAACATGGCAGCACACCTGTCCTACGGGAGGGTGAACTTGAACGTGCTGCGCGAGGCGGTGCGAAGGGAGCTGCGTGAGTTTCTGGACAAGTGCGCGGGCAGCAAGGTGAGGCCCGCCGGGGCCTGGCCCTGTGGGGAGGGAATACTGAGGCTCGGAGCCGGTGTGCGAGCGCCCCCTGTTACTGATACGGCTAGAGAAGTTGCACCTTGGCCTCAGCCTCTAATGGCATTGGCGGGGGATCTCCCGGGGGATCACGGACGGGTGCTAGGTTCGGCCCCCCGCCTGCCGCACTGTTATCTGAGCTGTCGCAGGATGCACTCGGACCCTGACCCTCCCCTCTGCGCCCTGAAAATCGGACGGCGAGAGCCGAACCCTAGCATCCATGAATGTGGCGCTTTAGGTTTTGCAAAGTGCTTTCCATCCTGGTTGTCAGGCCGGGGGAGGTAGATGGATGGGGGGAATGATGGATGGATGGATGACTACTTCTGGACAGTTCAGCCAGATGCAGGGAGCTGGTGTGTGCTCACCTCCTGATTGCTGATTGAGCCCTGGGTGTGTGTCCTCTGCTGTTACTGAGTCTCCACTCTCTCACCCAAGGCATTTCCCAGGCAGCCAGAGTGCTGTCTGGCAGGTGAAGGGTTTAGAGTTGTCAGTAGGTATGATGCCACTTTTCTGTCCACCTCCTGACAGCTCCAGGTCCTTCCTTCAGGGATGCCTCTTGAAATCCACACTTCCATTCACCCTAGTCTTGGAAGTCAAACACTAACTCTTACACAAGGTCTTTTTTGTCCCTTCCCCTTTGTTAGCCAGCCACTCCTCCCCATTATCTGGCATGTATTTTGTACTGATCTGTGTATTTGACCACGATACCAAGATTATAAATCCCTTGAGGCAGAACTTTTCATTTCTGTCTTTGTATTCCCATTGTCTACTAACACCGACTAAAGGATAGAGATAGGGCCTTGACTCTCAATTTCCTTGGCCTACAGAACTCTCCAATGAGAAAACTCCTTCCACCAATGCAGGTTCTTTGCAATTTGAACTCATGGATAGTTGCCTAGAACCCTCTCACATAGAGAGTGGCAGAGGCAGTCCTTGGAGCCAGATCTTCCAGGTTCTTTATCCACCACCCAGCCACAGAGCAGTTGCTTAATAAATATTGAATTTAACTAAATTGGACCAGAACCAAGGCACCCAGGATCACATATACTATCCATGGGACATGGCTTGTCTGAGATGATTTTTATTCAGGAGCCACAGGAGGATAGTGTTGCAACCAGTAAAAATTTGGGTAGTTGTTGAGAGGTTAAGTCTGTCATTTCAAGTGGATGTTTGTATTTCTTTTTGTGTATCATGGAAACATAAAATAGAATGTAACATCCTTGAGAGCAGAGACAGTTTTGTTTTTTGTCTTTGTATCCAGTGTGTGTGCTTGGTGAAGTGCTTACTGAAGCCTCAGTGAGTTGAATGAAACTCCATCTCATAACTATTAGTAATAGAGTTTCCATTCTCTTTACAGGCAATAGTTTGGGATGAATACCTAACAGGACCATTTGGACTGATTGCACAATATTCACTGTTGAAGGTAAATAAAATATAGGATTTGGTGGAAGAGAGACTGTCTTATTTTAAGTTTCATAATGAGTTTCCACCAAGCACATGCTGTTTATCCCTTATAGACCCTAATGCTCTCTGTTTATTATATATCTACCTATGCTTGTGGCCTTTATTGGAGATGCCATAGCTAATATTGCTAATATCCTTGTCTACTAGGGTGACTGCTAGTCTAATATCATGTAATGATAACAGACTTGTAGTCTTTTATATTATGATTTGTTGTTGTTCATTCATTTCAGTAGTGTAGGACTCTCCATGACCCTATTTGAGGTTTTCTTGGCAAAGACACTGGAGTGGTTTGCCATTTCCTTTACCAGCTCATTTGACAGATGAGGAAACTGAGGCAAACAGTGAAGTGACCTGCCCATATTCAAACAGCTATATGTGTCAGAGGTCGGATTTGAACTCAGGTCTTCCTGACTCTTAAACCCAGTATACTCTATCCACTATGCCTACTAGCTGCCCTATGATTTGTAGTGGACCCCTTTATGAAAGTTGCTTTATTTTGCATAGGTAGTACAAATCTGGAGGTGCTAATATTTGGTTGGGAAATACAACTAAGGTCCCTTTCATTTCTAAATCTATGATCTTATTATTTGGATTTTTCTTGGTAGCTGAATCTGAAAGATTATAGGGTCAGAGATTTAAGAGCTAAAAGGAGCCTCAGAGGGCACCTAGATCCATCCCCTCATTTTATAGATAAGGAAATTGAGGCCTGGATAGATCGAGCCACTTGCCCAGAGTCATACAGATAGCAAGTGGCAGAGCTGAGGTGCTTTGACTCTAAATCTAGGACCCTTCTAGCTATACCAGCAGCCTTCTGAATCATGGGCAGGGACCTTACCTTATGGAAACTTTTTTCTCAGTACTTTATAGTTCTGCCTATGCAGTGCTAAGCTTAAAGCAAGTACTCTTAAATACTGTACTAAACTCATAGAGAGAGCTTTTAAGTGTTTGCTGAATTAAATGCTAATTTCACATCCACATATTCAGTTCCAACTTTTATTTTTTTCTAGGAACATGAGGTGGAAAAAATGTTCACACTAAAAGGAAGTCGTCTGCCTGCAGCCGATGTCAAGAACATTATTTTTTTTGTCAGACCCAGGCTAGAATTGATGGATATAATTGCTGAAAATGTACTCAGGTATTTAAGGGGGGGAAATCTTAAATTTATTTAAAATAAAATGAAGTCTGTACTTTTTATATTCATACCTTTGAAGAAGCACATAGACATGTGGAGATTATTCAAGATTCAAAGTGGCTCTTGTGGGAAAATGGGGTGGACTGAGCCAAGAATGTTAGAGCTAGAGCAGGGGAACCTTTAAGATCATCTAGTACAGTGGTTCCCAAACTTTTTTGGCCTACCGCCCCCTTTCCAGAAAAAATATTACTTAGCCCCCTGGAAATAAAATTTCTTTTAAACTTAATAGCAATTAATAGGAAAGATAAATGCACCTGTGGCCATGACCGCCTCCCTGGATCGCTGCAGCACCCACCAGGGGGCAGTGGCACCCACTTTGGGAATCACTGATCTAGTACAACCCCCTCAAGTGTTCTGATCAGGAGGTTCTTGGAGGAAAGCCTCCTAAAGATGTGTGGATGAAGTAATACCATTGGCCTAGTGGAAAAGACCTGGGAGGCTATCCAGTCTAATTTTTTCAATTTCCACAGAATCAAATGCAGGATTTGAATCTAGATCCTCCTCTTCCATCCAGGACCAGTGCTCTGCTCACTGCCCCACACTGCTTCCTCAGCAAGATATAAAGTAGTAAATACTGAATTGGGCGTAGATTACTTCTTTCAGATCACCTAGCCTTCTATGTGCCCCCTCTAAAAAGAGTAAGGAAGGCTCTTTGGGGATTATCAGAGGCAGAAGGAAGAGGAAAGCTTGATCTATGTCAGCTGAAAGAAATAATTTTGCCAAGTCTCTAATAGATAAGCTTACAAGATATAGAATTGAAAGGACAACAGAAATCCAACTCGCTCAATGCCCAGAGGCCCATAGAGTTTGAATAAAGGCAGTGCCAGAGGGCCCTTGCCAGTCTACCTCGAGGTATGTTTGTTGTCCAAACCAAATCTGATGTTTAGAGGAGATGAATCTGCTTTTGTTTCATAGGTGGAAATAAACAAAGCTTTTTTAGCATCCAGTTTACGGAAGCTTCTACATAGCCCTTGGGATACTTGGTTGATCTCTTTCATATGACCTAATAATAATAATAATAATAAGAGGATGAAAGCAAAGCCTATAATACTACATAGGCCTTTTGATCAATAGTAGTTGAACTGAATTGTATTGTACTGAAATACCCTTAAATGTTCAAATGTATTGGGGATCATTAGTTTGAAAAAAGAGGAGAATGGTTAAAAAAAAGAGGAGAACAGGAGAGGAAAGAATCTTTCCAGAGCTTGCTGAATACTTTAGTTATTATAAAATTTAAATTTAAATCTGAAGCTCTGGGTTGCTGTTTTGACCTAGTTAGAGTGACATTTATTTTCTTAAGTAGGATTTCCTGCTACTTTAAAACAAACACTTTAGTACCACAAGATGTAACTTAAAGGATTAAAATGAGGATTTCAAAATAGATGCTAAGCCCAAGAGGGCAGGAAAGGGGAAAAGCCCTCCTGTGTGTCAGATACTGTGAAAGTACTTTATAAACATTTCATTTTATCCTCACAACAACTCTGAGAAGTAGGTGCTATTACCCCCTTTTTACAACCGAGTAAACTTAAAACAGAAGGGTTAATTGATTTGTCCAGGGTCACACAGCCTAGTAAGAATCTGAGGCTAGGTTTGAACTCAGGTCTTCCTAATTCCTGGCCCAGTGCTCTGGGTGCTATCCTCTTAACACCAGACCCCCACCACACCCCTGTCCACCTGCCTCTAAGGCCACATTTCTGTTTATGTGCCCAAGTTCCTTTTCCATGATAAAAACCAGTTCCAGCACTTTCAGCCATTTGTCTTTGTGATTATAAATATAACAAACATTTTGTTCTTTTTCTAGTGAAGATAGGCGCTCCCCTGCAAGAGATTTCCACATTTTGTTTGTCCCACGCCGAAGCTTGTTGTGTGAACAGCGTTTGAAGGATCAGGGTGTTTTGGGATCCTTCATTCATAGAGAGGAATATAGCCTCGACCTCATTCCGTTTGATGGCGACCTGTTATCCATGGAATCCGAGAGTGCTTTTAAAGTAAGTGTGGAGTATCTTTATTAGGCACAACCTCTGCTGTACCCCAGAGCCCAGCAGCTGCTCTCTGAAGAGAACATATGTTCATTGGGAATTGAAGGAGTCTAATGGAGAAAATCCATGAAACCTTTGTAAGTAGGAAACAACATGAACACCTTGGAGAAACTGGGAATTCAACTTTCTGTCCTGACCGAATTAGGTATGGAAGTACAGACATCGAAGCCCCTGAAAGGCTGTGACAAATTAAATGCTTTGCTTATAGCCAGGTAGCTTTAGGGGGTTTTTCTCCACCAGGAATAAATTGCTGTCAAAATTGAATCACTTTATTTCATTGGGGAGTTGATGTAGTGGGGAAGGGAAATGGTCTGAATTTTGAAATCTGCTCTTCCTAATATGTATGTACTTGGGCTAGCTCAGGCAGGTTAGGGCCATGTTGGTGAACGCATGGCAAGGGCGCCCAGATGTCCTAGGGAGTGGGGCTGGGGGGGATGAAGGTGGCCGGGATTCCTCCGTTCCCCATCTCCACAGTGCCTGAGGACATTTTTCACATGCCTCACCCTTCTGCCTAGCAGCTGAATGCAAGCACTTTCTCCCTCTGCTCTCTGGGTAATTTGGGGTGCTCACAGGCAGCTTGAAAGTGCAGTTTGGGCACATGATTTTGAAAATGTTCACCAATGCTTGGTTCTAAAGGCCTATATCCTTCCCTCTAACTCACTGGGGCACATAGGGCTTTGAATGCCAACTAGAACCAGAGTGGAACTAGAGCAATACAAACTATTGCTGCGCCCTGTCCCTCATGTTAGTGGATGAGGAGCTTTTTCTTCCTGTCTAAAGGCTGAATTGTTGCTTTTACACATGTACATATTTAAAACTTTCATTTTGAATTCTGATATATCCTGTTGATACAACTCAGCAGATCCTAAAATGCAGAATGACAGATCAGGTGACCTGACTACCAGGAATAGTAGAGTGTTGAATTCCAGTGGACACTACTTAGAGGAGCCTAGGACTTGGGGCTTTTGACAAAGCCAGTAGTTTGGGAAGGAGCCCCGGGTTTTCTTTGTTCAGCCACTAACCAAGAGAAAAAAAGCATTTCTTTTTCACTATGTGTTCATCTCTGAAATGGATGATGATCTCATAAAGCATGTGTGACCAATAATTAGGGACCTGAGGAAGTCTGGTAGATAAAGTCCCCAAAAGCTTTGTTGTATCCTGAACTTAACCGTTTTACTAAATCTCTTTCAGTAACTGACGTTTTATTTATTTCCCTATTTTGTCTGGTTGGCATTCTACAGATGATTCAGTAATTGTGGCAAAAAATAAAACAATCCCAAAACCCCAAACCCTTGCTTGTCATGGCATGACTGAATCTGTTAAGACTCCTGACTTGCTGATTTTTTCCACTGGTCATATTTGGAAAACTGGCCTATTTCTATTTAGAGTTTAAGCCTCATCCCTTTGTGGTTTGACTTGTAAATTACATGTTTGATGAGTTTTAGAAATAATTATTTTTGACCCTGTGATAAACTAAAAGCTGTAAGCCCAGCTTTAATTTCAAATCTGATGGCTGGATTAATCCTTTATATGGAGGTGACAGACTAATTAATAAATTAAAGACCCGTTACTAATTTTTTAATTTCTCATTAGAAAAGACAGGCCAGGATTGGATGATCACTTTGGAATGTTGGAAGATGCTTTTAAATCATTTTTTCCTTGAATTTTCATCTCAGTTCCATGCAGCTCCCCGGGGACCAGGGTTTTGATTACCTTTTCGAACTTTAGTCTGCTGTGTTTCATAAGTGGTCAAATTAACCAGTCTTGAAATAACCAGTCTTTTGTGCTCCCTCGTGCTGCTGATTTACTTTTTTCCATGAGGAGTGGGATGGATGGGGAGGATTATTCTTTATCTCCCCAAAGGGATCCTGGAGGTCTGATAGCCTGGCATCCCCCAAGAGGATATCTTGTCCTCATCCAATATCCCATCGCTGGAAGTTACCTAGAAGAGAGTTGTCAAATGTCAATGTCCTTGATTCCTTAGCCCTTCCATTTCCCTTTTCTTCCAGGCTTTGCTGGTCAGCCACTGGAAGGATGAAGTGGGTGGGGAGGCAAGAGTCCTGATTAGAAAGCTAGGGATAAGTTTATTTTTAGATCCAGTATAGAACACTTTGTCATTATTCCCAAGGTTTTAGTCAATTTAATCCATTACTAGGAGGCTGATGTGGTTACAACAACAACAAAAAAAGGTGAAGCATCAGTGAGAACTTTTTTACTAATTACCCAAATTTTACTTTAGAAAAATCACTTCTACAGCTAGGGAGAGAACTTTGAGCTCCCCTTATAGCTTACCAGTTGGTCTCTTGACTTAGAATACCTTTCTTTAAATGAATGAGGTACTTGAATTCTCTTGTAAAATCATGAAATAAACTTTATTTTGATTACAGAAGAGGGTTCTGTTTGTTGGCGATATTTAGAATTTCTTTCTTTTAGATACAAGTATCTATTCCAAGACAGAAGAGCTTAATAAGGACTAGGCAATTGGAGTTAATTGACTTGCCCAGAGTCATACAGCTAGCAAGTTTTAAGGCCACATTTGAACCCAGGTCCTCCTAACTCCAGGCATGGCTTTCTATCCACTCTGTTACCTACTGCCCTAGTATTTAGGATTTCTTTAAGTGTGATAGGTAACTTTTAATCATTGGTCACTTAAGAATGGGCTTAGAAAGAACATCTATATTTCTTCTGAGCAGTCTTGAGTAGCTGCTGGCCCCCCAAATATTGAAAGGAATAAAGGCTAGGTATTATCTACCTAGTAACTTCCTTTTCCACTTCTCTAGGAGTGTTATTTGGAGAATGACCAGACAAGTCTGTACCATGCAGCAAAAGGACTGATGACTTTGCAAGCCTTGTATGGAACCATCCCCCAGATCTTCGGGAAAGGGGAATGTGCGAGGGTAATCGACCGACATGTACTTCCTTTGCCCCTGGTGGGGCTGCACAGTGGAGTTGGGGGTGGAGAGTTGGGGGTGTGTGATAGAAGCAGAATCCATTAAGCTGCTCTTTGGGAGTTCTAATGACTTTCCCTATAAATATTTGATTAGAGATTTTTGGCTTTTCATGTTTGAGAAAATGATGCGGTTCAATCTTCCTTTGTTCTTTTTAAAAAATCTTTTTAACCTTTACTTTCTGTCTTCATATTAGATCTAGGTATTTTAGTATATAGTACAATATCTAAATATCTTAATAGCAGTTCTAAGACAGAAGAGCAGCAGGGGCAAGACAGTTGGGTTAAGTGACATGCCCAGGGTCATGTAGCTATGATGCTTTGTTCTTTTGATAGTTCCTTGAGTAATCTTCCCTAAGAATGGCTTAGAGAGTCATATACTAGTTATCACCACCCTGCCAACCTCTCCCCGCCTCCCTATCCTTTTTCTGTATTTGTTTTGGCCAAAGTCTCACTGACTCTTGGAGTTGAAAGGGGGATCTTATCTATTCCAATCTCCCACCCTACTGTGGCCCTTTTGGTAAGATCCACTTCTGACAAAGAAAAAGCTGAGAGTATTAGGAGCAAGTTGTCCTATTAGACAGCCTGCTCTGGATTTCTGCTCATCAGTCATGCTTTTCCCAGGGTCTCCATCTCCTCTTTATCTCTTGCCTTCCTCAGTTTGTAGCCCAATTTTAAATGTTTGTGGCTCCCATGGAGTCCCCCATCTCACCCAATGTTTTATTTTCAGCAAGTGGCCAACATGATGATCAGAATGAAGAGAGAGTTCACTGGCAGCCAGAACTCAGTATTTCCTGTTTTCGATACTCTCTTGCTGCTTGACCGGAATGTAGACTTGTTAACTCCCCTTGCCACTCAGCTTACATACGAGGGACTCATTGATGAAATTTATGGCATTCAGAATAGTAAGTAGAGACAAATCTCTTCACCGTTTTATTGCCCAAGAAACAGATGCTACCCTAAGATGCAATTTCAGCAAATGCTTTCAGAATATGGCGTGGCATTTGAAAGATGTAATTGTTCCAAAGGGTCATTTGGTAAAAGGTAAAATTAGGAAACATCTTGGGGGAAACAAAAGAGAAAAATCCCTTTACCTTTGACTTGGGATGTAAGGATTTAGCCGGTCCCAAGTAGATGCAAGAGCATGAATGTTAAAAGAGTCAATCATTGTCCCAGCCTTGGCGGAGCTTATCTTCAAGGAGGGGGTAACAGAATTAGACAGGAAACAGTCCAAGATACTGTATGCTCAGTGTCATGTCGTCAGGGTAGTAATGCCGTAGACATTTAGCTAAAGGAGAGAAGGTATGTTTAAAATGTTTGGGATATATTCACAGTGGAGGACCAGACCCACTGGGATAGAGAGGATATTAGATAGATTGAGTGGGGACAACCTGAGGGTCTTAGAGGTCAAGCAGGGTCATTTAGACTTGGAGTCTTGGGCATTTGGGAAAAAAGTGTGTTTTTTAAGCTGAAGGACATTGTGATAGAAACACAGCTTAGAGAAGATCCATCTAGCAAAAGCATGTAGAACACTTGTTTTTGTTATTCAGAATGTTTTATCTTTCAAAATGCATAATTGCAAAACTGTTTTTGGTAATATTCACAAAAATAACAAATATATAAATAATAAAAATGATAAAATAATGGGAATAGGATATTAAAAGCAAGCATTTATATAGTGCTTACTGTGTGCCAGGCATTGTGCTAAGCACTTTACAATCATTATCTCATTTGGTTCTCACTACCACCCTGGGAGGTAGATGATGTGATTATCTCCATTTTACAGGTAGGAAAACTGAGGCAAATGGGTTCAATAACTTGCCCAGAGTCACACAGCTAATCAGAGTCTAAGGCTGAATTTGAAGACTGAGTACTGTACTGACTGTGCCAAGTCAAGTGTATGTTTAGCTCATTCATGAACACTGCAAACATTAACTGAGCACCTGTTCATACTCAGAACTGTGCTTTAGCAAGATTCTTGTGAGAATGCTTGGGTTGGAGGGGAAATGAAGGTTTAGCCAAGAGGACAACTAGGAGTAGCAGAGGCCTGTGGAGACACGGGACTAAGCTAAAGTTGTGACCATAGGAGTGGAGAGATGGGGTAGGGGCAAGAGACAATGTAGAGGAGGTATTCCCAGTGATCCTTGGCTATTTATCATGGGGTTGGTGAAGAAGGAAAGGTCAGTGTTTTGCATGTAGTGTAAGAATTAAAATTTAGTTATTAGCTATATATTAAAATTATGTGGCCGCCAGGAATCAACAATTCAAGTTGATTCCGTAATTAAATCAGACCCAAGTCAGCATCGGGTTGAAGAGTTTATTTACAATCAGGAAGGTAAGTAGGGATAAAGAGAAGAGGGAGGTTAGAGGTCTAAATAAATGAAGCTGTAAGCCGCAAGGCCCAACAGCCGGATAGGCAGAGTTTAGAATTGGCCCAGCTAGGCCAAGGAAGCCAGCCTAACTTACCCACGTGACAATACAGAGCATAAGCTGTCTGTGGTCTCAGGAGATGCTTCTTCCTCTAGTTCCAGACGACAACTGCCCCCACAGGAAGTTCACTCACTTACTTAAAGAGATAGTGTCTTTCATCACTTCCTGTGGTCCACCTCTAATTCAAATGGACAAATGGCAGTTTCTACATTGATTTGGACTGCCCAAAGGGCAGTCCCTTATTCTTGATTTGTTACTTATTGTCACGTGTGGGTAACTCTTCTCCCCTCCCCACTAAGGGAGGTGGGAGTGACATCATTAGCACGCCTGGGTTGAGTAGATTTTTGACTATTAATGGGATAGAGCTAATTTCTATTTACACAGTAGGTGGCTGGGAGATTGTTAGTGCTGTCAGTGACGAGGGAAATTCAGAGCAGTGGTGGGCTTAAGGCCTTTATGATGAGTTTGGTTTTGGACACGTCACATTTGAGGTGACATCTGTTAGTTGGCAGTGTGGGACTGTGTGGGCGTCCAGGAGAAAGGATTACATAGCTAGACTTCATTTACCTTCATAGAGGTGATAGCAAATGCAGGGAAATAAATGGTTAAGCCTACCAAGGAAGAAAGAAGAGAAGGCCCAGCACACATGCTTAGTTGGTGGGAAATGGATGATGGTTCATGAAAGAGACCAAGAAGGAATGGCCAGACAGCTTGGAGAAAAGCCAGCTGACAGAGATCTCTCTGAGCCTACAAGTATTGTTGAGGAGGCCAAGGGTAGAAAGGCTCTAGGTGTGGACTGGTCATATCCAGAGCTACAGAAACACTAAAGAGGATGAGTACTGAGGAAAGTCCAGGCCTTATTGATAAGAATTGGTGTAGGTCACCCATAAGCCCTTCAAGGAAGAGGATTTACATTCTGTAACATGCTTTCCCTTGAGACACTAAATGTTTTCTAAAGTTTATTTACAAGCATGCCCTAGGGCAGTGATGGGCAAACTTTTTAAAGAGGGGGCCAAAGGAAAGGACTTGCTCATCTGTCAGTCTGTTTCTAAGGCAACTCTTTCGAAGTTTCATTGTATTGTATCCCACTTATTATGTTTGTCAGATTAATGTCACACAGGAATAATGTCACACAGCGGGATAGAACATTTTCGGGACCCCTCCTCCCCCATCTGGCCCATAGGGCTGCCCTAGGGCTTTTGGGGTGGGAAAGTTCTGCTGTATCTAGTGGTTTTATGTGTGGGCTTTTCAGGTGATTCTACCCAGGAACCTTCCCCTCATCCATCTAGGTTATGTGAAATTACCTCCAGAGAAGTTCGCTCCTAAGAAACAGGGTGAGAGTGGGAAGGATCTCCCAACAGAAGCCAAGAAGCTTCAGCTCAATTCCGCAGAGGAACTCTATGCTGAGATCAGGGACAAAAACTTCAATGCAGTGGGCTCAGTCCTGAGCAAGAAAGCCAAAATCATCTCTGCTGCATTTGAGGTGAGCCTCTCCCCTCCCCCTGGGGGTGCCATCTCTCCATTCTGCCCCACAACTTGGTCATTGCACTGATGGAGTCAGCACTCCAGAAAACTGAGGCTCTGCTGGCACTTCTATAGGGGTTTCCCATTCTGGGAGGCTCATTCACCTGAACTTTTGTGTCAGAATTCTAGGGAGAAGAAACTTTCTGACAGCCATTACCTTAAATTGCTTATGCCTGTAGCTTGATGATATTTTACCTCTTTCAGCTCCTTCTTCCCCACTAAATTGAAGAGAAAGGACTTCACCCTAGATCATATGTAGACAACTTTAGTCATTTCAATTTGTTTTATTAGCCTTTCTGTAAGTGAGAAAAGTCTTCTTAAGTTTAGAAAATTTCCTGGTGGAAGGAGGTGAGAATGAAGAAGATATGTGATGGGTGATAATGAGACAGAAACCCCTGGTGGCCCTGGGTTTTAATTTGTGGGCTTCATTATCACCTTCTTGCCTCTGCTTGCCCAGTCATCTAGCTTGGGCTTAGTTATATTCATTTTTTAAAAATCTGACAACACACTAAAATGATGAGTTGTGAAATATTTTATTTTGAAAATATCTCAATAAGGCATCTATGTCTGTTTATTCTTGAATATATTTATTTTATCTTTCTTGGGAATTGCCTGTTAATGTGTAGGTTAATTTCTACATTAATCATAACATTTTTAAGGCTTGGGATTTTATTTTAAATTGTTAAGCGTTTTCTAAAATGAAGTTTTATTTTATCTACGCATTGTTTGACCAAAAACTAAGTCTGCTGTTGTGCTCATGTGGTTTTTAAGACAGAGGAAACTGACTCTGTGATCCCTGTTCTTCTCTGTCAAATAATAATTGCCCCATCTTTCTCCCTTTATCTCTTGTTATTTTATATCTCCATGGCTTACATTGTGCTTTAGAAGAAAGTGTGGTTAGGGGCAGCTAGATGTCTCTGTGAATAGAGCACTGGACCTGGGGTCGGAAGGCCTAAGTTCAAATCTAACCTTCGACACTTAATTCACCCTGTTTACCTCATTTCCTTACCTGTCAAATGAGCCGGAGAAGGAAATGGCAAGCTACTCCAGTATCTCTGCCAAGAAACGCCCATGGACAGTATAGACCACAGGGATAGGAAGAGTTGGATATTACTAATAGCGAGAGAAGTGGTGATTCACTGGGTAGAGAGACTTGAATCAGGAAGACCTGGGCTCATATGCTGCCTCAGATACATTGAGATGATTGGTCTTGGACAGTTATTTGCCTCTTTGTGACTTGGTTTCCTTATGTGTGAGACAAGAGGGTGGATGGAAGGTGATGCCTTGAAGGTTCCTTCTGGCTCTAAAACTTCGACACTCCTTAAAAAAAGAACAAACCCCCCTTCCTCAAGCTCCTATGCCTTGGTTTAAATGCTTTTCCTGAAACTCCTCTGGGAGGCAGACATTGCAGATGTGACTTTCTGTATTTTATAGATGAGCAACTGTGGCTCAGAGAGATTAGTTTGACTTGCCCGGCATCACCAAGGTGGAAAGCCTAGTTTTCCTGCCCCCTTGTATGCCCCCAGTGTCCTCTCCTTGTCTGCCATGTTCCCTCTCATAGGAAGGCAGATGATGCACAAAAAGAAAACATGGGCTTTGCTTTTTCAGTAGTGTGCTTAATTGGGTTTTATGGTTTCTCCGTTAATTTTGTGATGGGCTTAGATTGATTGGTTATTCTGTGGCACACTTGCCTCCGTCTCGCTGCCCTCCTTTTTACATGTATTGGGCCATAAAACGTCTCATGGTCCCTATAACAAGGTGAGAGCAAAAAGCCGAATGAGCCTCTTGCCCCTGCATAAATCTGCCATCCCCTCCATTTTCAGGAAAGGCACAACGCAAAAACGGTTGGGGAGATTAAGCAGTTTGTTTCCCAGCTGCCTCACATGCAAGCGGCAAGAGGGTCCCTGGCAAACCACACCTCAATTGCAGAGTTAATCAAAGACATTACCAGTGAGTATCCTTTGGTGTCCTGTTCATCTCAAGTAGGCTCTGGCCACATGTTTTGTGGCAGAGGGCCTATCCCCAGTAGGATTGGCTTGATTAGGGCACAATCGGTGCTGAGAGGCTCCTCATTCTTGGTGGTCTGTGCCAGGACATGGACCTCTATAGTGTATCCGATTGGAGTCTAGCACATTCCTGCTCTTGAGTACCACTTCAAACAAGTTCCTTTAAGGCTTTTTTTAGTTGTTATTCCTTAAACACAACCTTCACAACACATGACCAGCACACTGATGGTCAGACCAATATGGATAAGTCTCTAGGCAGATCACCTGTTTTTGAGCCATTTTACAGCTTGATCACGTACAAATAAACTATGCTACACAGTTTAACAAATTAAAATCAAACTAACTTAATGTCCCTCTCCTTTCCTCTCCCTCCTCCCCGTTCCCTGATTTCCCTTTGGGAGCCCATCTCTATATTTAGGAAGCACCTTTCCCTGGAGACTTGTCTTCTCTTCTCTATACGCATCATTGTTGTCATCCATGTCTGTGTACCCTGGTTCTGAGGGTCTTTGGTTCTCCTCCATTCTTCACATTGAGCCCTCTTGGTGGTACTGTGCTATTCCAGTCCATTCATAGATCATTATGTACAAAGCTTAGACTACAAGGCAGTGGACACCAAGTTGTTTCTGGTGGTTTGTTGTTACAGATAAAGCAATTCTTGAGAGTTTTTTTTTGGATGGTCAGGTTTTTTTTTTCCTTTTCATGACATCTTTAAGAGCTCTAGTGATATAGCTACTAGGTCAAAGGGTCAGTTTGACATTTCTAAAAATCTATCTTTTGCACTGATGAAATGCAGAACCCCAGTTGGATATTAAAAGAGTTTTGAGAGATTTATAGCAAATAAATTCATTTATAAAATTTTTCAGCTGCAAAAGGTGGTAGGGGGAAAGGTTTGCTGGATATGAAACATTCTGTGATCACTAGCAGGCTGACTTAATAACAACTTTGGAGCAAAACAAACGTGAAAGATTCAAGAACCCCTTTCCCCAGCTGCATCCATCTAACATTGTTATAGAACTGAACCCATTTAGCTGTGCTCATGTTAATAGTAGTTTAGGAAGAATTAATTGAAATCAGAATGCAACTTAGGGTGGAAAGTGAGGGTGCTAGGAGAATTAATCGTTTGGTTCATTCTGGAGCCTATTGCCATCTGTGTCCCATTTCCTCTCCTGAAATACAGAGGATTCATCCTCTGTTGGAGTCGAGTTAGGAATGTAGGTCCAGAACCCTCTTCCTGAATCCCTCCTGCACCCTACTCTGTTTAGATGTGTCTAAGGAGTGCTGGGATTATGTTCTTGTCCTCCTTGGAAGCTTCCTTTCAGATGAGTCTGTTCTGAAGAGAATACTGAACTAACTTCTGCTTATTTGCTTAATTAAAATCATGAATCAAAAGTATATTTGTTTCCCATGTGGACAGAAGACAAATATATGTTTTTATTTCAAATTGTAAATTTGCTTATAATTGTATTTTTAGCTTCTGAAGATTTCTTTGATAAGCTAACAGTTGAGCAAGAATTTATGTCTGGAATAGACACCGACAAGGTATGTGGATTGTAGAGTTGTCTTTGGAGATTGGGGATGGGAATGAGCTTTGTCATTCTAACTGATAATCAAAAAGCATATTTATAGACCCCTAAATAGGTACTCAGATGGCTTTGACCCTCTTGATATGCCTCAGTACCTTGCCATAAAAAGATATCTCTTGTACAAGTGTATATAGGGTTAAGTCGTCTCAATGTATAAAAAACCCAGATGACCAGTCAGTAACTATTAACTGAGCATGGGCAAGGTACCACGAGAGGTAGAAAGTTACCAGACTTAATTCAGAGCATTTTCTGATGAATTTGAAATAATGATTTGCTTTAAGGACTATCTTCTAGGATTCCTCTAAGTATTCAATTCCACTGATACTTTAAGATTTTATTTTATTTTTCATCTATTTTATAAGCAACTTTCCACAAAGCTTAATGCAAGAAGGAACCAGTGCTGTGACTGAAATAGACCTGGCAAGCTGATCTGAATGCTGGAGAGCCTTTAAGGAATTTTTCTATTCTGATATATTATTTCAAATGGCATATATATAGCATTTTAATAGCAATCACTATCTGGTTATAATAAAGGTGGCTTTTACTGCCTGTATAGTGTGATGCCGTGAAATAAATACATTATAATTTTGTCCCCCATTTTTTGAAGGGCATGGTGGAAAAGAAATGACTCTAGGATTGAAAACTATGTGATAATGAGAAATAAGCATTATTATTCTTGTAACCTCTTATGTGCTCAGACAGCTCTGCATACTTGTCTCTTTCTGTTTACAGGTCAACAATTACATTGAGGACTGTATCGCTCAGAAACATCCATTGATCAAGATCCTAAGACTGGTTTGCCTTCAGTCTGTGTGCAACAGTGGGCTCAAGCAGAAAGTATTAGATTACTACAAAAGAGAAATTCTCCAGGTCAGTATGTCATTGAGTCAGTAACTGACCCAACCCAGGGAAAACATCTTAGAATCATCACAAATATTTTTCATAGGATGCTTCTAGTTTACTCTATCACTATCATTAGTGAAGACTTTAAGAGCACTCAAACGGTCTATAGCAGTGATGGGCAAACTACGGCCTGCAGGCCAGATGCGACATTATTCCTAATCTGATGAATACAGTGAGTAGGATACAATACAGTGAAACTGAGAGAGAGAGAGAGAGAGAGAGAGAGAGAGAGCAAGCTAGCTAGCTAGCTAGCTGGCTGGTTCTGTGGATTGACGATGGGAGGTCCTCAGACATTTCCTAGCTATGTGACTCTGGACAAGTCACTTACCCCCCCATTGCCTAGTCCAGGGGTCGGCAACCTTTTTGGCCTTGAGAGCCATAAACGCCACATTTTTTAAAATGTAATTTCGTGAGAGCCGTACAGTGCTCACAGTGCGGCTCCTGTAACAGCGCCTGAAAGAAAATGGACTTTATGGCTCCTGCAGAAAGAGCCATATCTGGCCCTCAAAAGAGCCAGATAATGGTTCGAGAGTCATATGTTGCTGACCCCTGCCCTAGCCCTTACCACTCTTTTGCCTTAGAACCAATACACAGTATTGATTCTAAGATGGAAGATGAGGGCTTAATAAATAAATAAACAAACAAATAAACAAACAAACAAACAAACAAACAAATAAACAAACAAATAAATAAATAAATAAAGTAGATGCCCTCAAACCCCCTTAAGAATATTTTAAAAAGAAAAAAATGTCTTTTAGAAAGAATAAGCCATGAGGCAGCTTATGTAGCACAGTAGATACAGTGCCAGGCCTGCAGTCAGGAGGACCTGGGTTTAAATCTGGCCTTAGATACTTCCTTGCTCTGTGACCCTGGATAAGTCACTTAACCTCAATTGCCTAGCCCTTGCTGTTCTTCTGCCTTAGAATTACTACTAAGACAGAAGGTGAGGGTTTAAAAAAAAAAAAAGAAAAAAGAATGGGCCAGCTCTGTATTTGTTGTAACAGACAAGCAGTTTTGAAACTTGAATACTGTTCTCCTAAGATGTGTCATAAGAGTGCACAAAGGTAGAGGTCAGCAAGGTGACTCAGTGGATTGAGATCCAGGGCTAGAGAAAGGAAGTTTTGGGTTCAAATGTGGCCTTGGATTCTTCCTAGCTGTGTGACCTTTGGTAAGTCACTTAACCACCACTGCCAAGTCCTGATTGCTTTTCTGCTTTGGGACCAATGTACAATATTGTTTCTAAGATAGATGGTAAGAGTTTAAATTTTTTTTTTTAAAGTACATAAAGGCTTTCACTGGTCTTCCCTTTGGGCATTGTAGAGACCTGATAAAGTTGATTTGTTGGGGTGGCTCTTTTTTTATAAATTAGCATGAACCTCTCAGCTCTGCTAGCATCAAACTTAAACATACTTTTATTGCAGACATATGGCTATGAACACATGTTAACCTTAAACAATCTAGAGCAAGCTGGATTGCTAAAACCTCAAGCAGGCGGTAGAAACAATTACCCCACAATCAGGAAAACCTTGCGGCTCTGGATGGATGATGTTAATGAGCAGGTAAATGAGCCCTTTTCTGTTGGCCTTGTCCGGTTTATTGATCTAGGCTAAATTGTGAGGTTGTTATTTGTACTTGGCTTGTGCCTTGGGACTGTGTCTAATAGCTAGAATTACCTTCGTTGCTTAGAGGTCCTTTGAAAGTGATTAGAAAGCCAGCTCTCAGTTATCCAGGACTGGGTCAGGCATGGTTTCATTCCCATTTCATCCCACTCCCCAAGTGGACTCCAAACTGCTAAAGTAGGAGATGACTGGGTTCTAGATGGAGGGAGTGGGTTATATGAGTAGCCAACAGTCTGAATAGCCTCAGACACTTATTAGCTGTGTGATTCTGGACAAGTCACTTTGCCTCATTGGGCCTCAGTTTCCACAGCTGTGAAACAGAGATAATAATAGCATCTGCTTCCCAGGATTGTGAGGATCAAAGGCGATAATAATCCTAAAATGTCTTTAATAAATGCTTACTCCTTTCTCTTCCCCCCACCCTTGTATCCCCCTTCCCCTGTGACATCAATTTTTGTATTAGTATTTCAGCCAAATATAAAAATAGTTTTGGATTATATACTGTGTATGCTCCATTACAGATTACAGATAAGCAGGAATTAACTGGGTAGATACTGAGTGTCTCCTTTATGTTATTGTTTAACAGAACCCCAATGACATATCCTATGTCTATAGTGGCTATGCGCCTCTCAGTGTCCGGTTAGCGCAACTACTTGCTCGGCCTGGCTGGAGAAGTATTGAGGAAGTCCTGAAGATGCTTCCAGGTCCCCACTTCGAAGAACGGCAGCAGTTACCAGCAGGATTGCAGAAAAAACGTGAGTTGGAAGTTGTTCTGCTTCTGAAATCACTATGCACAGATCTCGGAGTGCTGAGTGGGTGCCTTGTATGATGTGTCTGTGCAGGGCTTGGGACATGGTGTCTAAAGATCCTCTGTAGGCTACTAATGCATAATGTAAGTACTTTTATCACTATGAATTCGTTTTTACCTGAGCAGTTTTAAGTAAGCTACTACTCCTAGGGTTGGAATTTCAGGTATTTAATAGAAAAACACAAAATAAAATTGAATGTTCTCCATTTCAAATGAAATCCTGTCTGCTTTTTTGGGGGTGAATAACTTTCCACATTAAGGTTGGCAAAGCTGCTTGTTTGTGAATGGTGAAGGGGTGAGGTAATAAGAAATGCTTAATGATAATCAACACTAAACATTGTCTCCCTCTTTAGGTCAACAAGGAGAAAACAGAGTTACTTTGGTCTTTTTCCTGGGAGGTGTGACCTATGCTGAAATTGCTGCCCTGAGATTTCTATCTCAGATGGAAGATGGAGGCACAGAATACGTCATTGCTACCACTAAGCTAATGAATGGAACCAGTTGGATAGAATCTCTGATGGAGAAACCTTTCTAAATCCAGCACACTCTGCCATCTTTGACCGGCTGTAGCAAGCAGGTGGGATCTCAGGAATTTGCTTCTTGGTAGCAGTTGCTAAAGGGAAGTAAAACTTAATGGAATGATGGCAGGAAGATGCAGAGTTTATGAAATTACTGTGTGTTTTCAGCTCTGCTTTTCACTGTTGGGCTCCGGATTCCTTTTCTGTCTTAGAAGGCATAAAAATAACAGAGGACAATCAGCCAAAGGCCCACCATGTTCTGAGCTTGGGATCTCAGGAGAGGCCCCATGGAATTGCTTCAGGGGCTCAGTTATGTTTGGTTTGGGCTAGCTCAAGGAGAGTTAGACATCAGGCTCTGATGATAAGAATTGAAATAAAAATGGAGACTCCATCCCCTCATCCCTGTGCTTTGCTGCTCTCCAGCTCTGAGCTCTGACCAGCTGCATCCACCCAAGATGGCAGGGGTAAGTGTGGGCAGGCTAAGACCAGCCCAAAGACTGCTGGCCCAGGGTCATTCTCTCCCTTCACCTCTTCACTTTGCAGGACCCATTCTGTGCTTAACCTTTAAGATCTCTCAGGAGAGTGTACTCAGGTTCTTCAGGCCTTCTCTGCAGTAAGCAATTTCAGAGACTACCTGGATAAAACCCGAGTTTTTGTTCTGTCTTGGTTGGTCAACTGCATCTGTTTAGATGCATGATAATGCTGGACCACAGTCCATATTCTGAGATCATTGTATTATGATATTTAGAATGATAGAAGAGCAGGCAGCAGTGATTAAAATGCTTGCACTGAGATTGTAGGCAGCCCTCTGTTGCCCAATCCAGCTTCATTCCCAATTGAGAATAGGAACTTTGGCAGACAGTGCCTGGGACCAAGCAATACTTAATGCTGTTGGGATTTCTCTTCCTTAAAAAACCAGAAACTTTGTATTTTCCCCTTCCTTTCCTGCCTCTTCCCTTCCCTCTTCCATTCCCACTTCTGTCTGTTCTGACAAGCCTCAGCTTCCCCCAGGTACTGCTTTCATGGGTGGTTTCTTCATTATCCTAAGGCGATTGATTTACTTGTGTCCCTCAGTCCATAGCTATGTTATTAAGTCAAATTAAATCTTCCTGTTAAGCATTTCAGGATCCCAGGCTTAGACCAGTGTTTTCGACACAGGATTTTAAATTAGAGTCCTTTCTCTTGGCTACGTGTTCTCTTCTTTATAGTCAAGTCAGTTGGGACCCTTGTGCTAAATATTCACTCTCTTCTTTCTTTTTGCTTTAGGCCAAGTTAAGTCAGGTTTTAATAAGTCATTCAGTGGAAGACTTAGAAACATTAACTGCTTCATTTGTAAATAAAAAGCAACAGATAATTACACATTAAATTCATTTGTGTAAGTTCATTCAGTACTGGGGCAGTTTTTGTCACTGAGGGTGGGCATTCACTGATGAAAGGTCTGGGAATAGGGCATCATTCATTCTTGAAAAGGGCATATTATTTACATGATGGCTGGACTTCTGTGTTGTTGGGGAGACTATTGTATTAAACTGGTAGTTCTTGGTTTTATTTTGTCTACAACTCTGGACAATATCAGAGAATTCAATTCAAGTATTAACTACTGGTTTAATGGGAATAAGAGAAACACTGGCCATGGAACTAAAAGGTAGAAAGATGAAAAGCAGCACATTATCCCCTTTGGGAAAACCTTCACAGTCAGGCTGTGGAAACTTGCCAGCTCCATGTCCCCTAGTTATATCTCATCACAGCCTTGTTTGAATTGGGGCAGGGAAAGGCCCACTGATGAAACACCTGTCTTCTGCTGTTCCCATTCTGGACATCTAGAAAGACTGAAATACACTGTACAATTCAAATAGTTGCTTCTAGGGAACAGAAATATCTTCTTTTATCTTTCTAATCATCTCTATGTCCAAACAGGAACAGTGACTGTAGAAGAACACTCACAATACAGACCCTCCCCAAGGTTGCCTTGCTTTACTTTATACCCTTTTGAGTATTTATGATACAACAGTACCTGACAGCTGTGCTCAAAAGGTATCACTTGAGAATATGATTGATTATGGGAAATAGTGCAACTAAAGAATGCTGCTTTTTTTTAGCTTGCTGCCTAATTTAGTGCTTTATTTTTATTATTCATTTATTTAAATTAAAAAAAAAAACAACTTTTTTCATTAGGGCGCCAGCCTTGAGAGTCAGGGAGATCTGGTTGGGTTCAAGTCATTTGGACACATCCTAATTGTGTGGCCATGAATGACCCCAGTAGTTCTGAGATTAGAAATTACAAATTAATTGCCAATTTGCAAATTAGTGTCAGGATTTTCTTTCCTGGAAGTTCCCTGCAGGCATCCATAATCACAGGTTCAGATAGAAAAAAGGACCCCCAAGTGGCTAGTGGCATGAAGAAGCAATTTGGAATTAAACATTTCCAACACAGTTTCATGTGAACTTTTGGGTGACTTAGTGTTCATATACCTGAGTTACTCAATTTGTATGGAACAAAACAGAGGAGGAAGACAAGTACCAATTCTTCAGGAGAAAACTTGGGACAGATAGAAAGGGTAAAAATTCATAGTGGGGGGCTGCTCTCCATCTCTGAGCTCTGACCAGCTGCATCCACCCAAGATGGCAGGGGTAAGTGTGGGCAGGCTAAGACCAGCCCAAAGACTGCTGGCCCAGGGTCATTCTCTCCCTTCACCTCTTCACTTTGCAGGACCCATTCTGTGCTTAACCCTTAGGATCTCTCAGGAGAGTGTACTCAGGTTCTTCAGGCCTTCTCTGCAGTAAGCAATTTCAGAGACTACCTGGATAAAACCCGAGTTTTTGTTCTGTCTTGGCTGGTCAACTGCATCTGTTTAGATGCATGATAATGCTGGACCACTTAGTACAGTCCATATTCTGAGATCATTGTATTATGATATTTAGAATGATAGAAGAGCAGGCAGCAGTGATTAAAATGCCTGCAATGAGATTGTAGGCAGCCTTCTGCTGCAAAATAAACCCACATAAATCATCAGCATTTCTATATATTTCCAACACAACTCAGCAGCAAGAGTTAGTAAGAGAGGGGGCAGCTGGGTGGCTCAGGGGTTTGAGAGCCAGGCCTAGAGACAGGAGATCCTAAATTTAAATCTAGCCTTGGACACTTCCTAGCTGTGTGACCCTGGACAAATCACTTAACACTTACTACTCCTACACAGTACCGATCTCAGATGGAAGGTAAGGGTTAATGATGAAAATATATTAAAATGATCCAAGTCAAGGACTGTTTTAATACCATCTTTTCATGCACTGACTTTACTGTGGGAGACGATGCCTTAATGATGTCTTTACTGGAAGCTTAGACAGACTTCTACTTTTTTTCTTTAAGCCAGAGGAGCCCTTTGGATGACCAACTCTCTAGAGGAGCAATTACTACTAACAGACTTCCTGAACAGCTTGATAATGCTCTGCTCCTGTTTTTGGCTTGGCTGCTGCTGAGGCAATAATTTGATAATAAGAGATCCTGATTAAATTAAGGAACCATTTGCCCTGGCTGATGATGTTGGAAAAGGGTTGATGGACAATGGAAAGCCTTGCTTCTCTATCCTGCTTACTTGCTTAAAGGTCAAAAAAGATTGTCCACTTTTATGATATCTTCATTCCAAACAAAATCACCCCAAAGCAGCACAAGCTTTTGAATTCTTTGTTTATTGCCATGTTTCTGAGGGGATGGCTTCAGTTCTCCACCTGTCTCTGTCAGTGGTCATGGTGAAGCCCTTTTTCTGAACCTTTGGTTATAAGACCTGCACTGGTTAGCCCCCTCTAAACTCCGAAGTTCAGACAGGCTCCCACAGAGCCCTGAATTGGGAGTCAGAACCAGGGACCAGATCAGGTCTGCCCCTTGCTGGCTAGACGACCTTGGGGAGCCTCAGTTTCCACCTCTATAAGATGGGGAGTGAAGTTGGGAGACCCTTCCACCTGTAAATCTCTTGTTCTCTCTTCATTGCCAGCCTCCTTTGTCTTTCTTATCGGTGTTTCTCCCTCCCCTAACGAAACCGTTCACTCCTTTAGGAAGATAGCCTTGGCCTTGCCCCTCAGCCTCACTGACCTTGGCCTGCGGGGAACCCTCCCCCAGCTTCCCTGGGCCGGCGTCGGAGGCTGCAGGTTATATATAGCTGGAGCCGCCTGGACCACACCCGGTTGAGTTTGGGTTTTAGAAGCCAGAAAGGGCGTGGCGGGGCTCGAAGCCGGACCACACCCCTCCCTCCCCCGGAAGGCGCGCCCCTGCACTGGCCGGGAGAGGAGCCGGGGGCGGGCCCTAGGCCCCTGGCCCCTCCTCGCTTGCTCCGCCAGGAGCTCCCCGGCTCGGTGCGGGCTCACTCACCCTCGGGCTGGGCCGGACGACGGAGAGAGGAGGCACCGGGCTGTAACTCAGCCAGGAAAGTCCGAAGGGAGAAACGCGCGCAGGAAAGTTCGGCCGCTGCAGGCGGGCCACGAACTCTTGACTGGGATAGGTAGGTGGGTAGAGGCGAGGGAGGCGGCAGTCTGGGCTGCCGGGCCGGGCTGGGGTCACTGTGCCTCGGCTAGGGGCGGCGAGGGAGGGGCAAGTCGAGCAGCCACAGCTCCATGGGACCCCCTGATCACCCAGTCAGTCCATTACCGTCCATTACTGCATTAACAATGCTGAGGGAGCAACTATCGATCCTGGAGCTGGGGCTGGAAATAGCCGGGACGGCTTCAGCTCCAGCTCGCTTGGCTCCCTTTCTCTCGCCTCTCCCCTCAGGGCAGGGCCGGCCGGACGCCCCGGGGCGAGCGGGGCTGCGATGCGGACCTCGTGGGCAGTGCACGTGCTGCGGGCGCTGCGGGAGCTGCTGGCCTTCGTGCTGCTCAGCTACACCGTGCTGATCGGGGCACTGCTGCTGGCCGGCTGGACCACCTACTTCCTGGTGCTGAAGTGACAGCTCCGAACCTGTCATGGCCCCTGCTGGGCCCCAGGCCAAGGAGGCTGCTCCAGCCGCTCCCGGGACCGCGCGCCGAAACTTCACTACCTCGTCGCGGCTGCGGACGGGCGGGGAGAGCTGAGAGCGGGAGACCTTCGACCCGACCGCGCGAGGTCGCCTTCAGCCACCAACTGGCCTTGCTCCTCCTAGTCCTCATCCTCCTCTAGGGTCTTCTCCCCTTCCCTTCTCTGACCCGGACCTCTAGCTCTGAGAAGCTGATGGGGCGGAGCCCAGGCGGGCAAGCACCTCCTCCGCCACTCCCGGGGGCGGAGCCCAGGCCCCGCGAGCTCCTCCTTCCCCTACCTGGGGGCGGGGGGACCTGGGTCTCCAGACCACCCCTTCCCCCTGCTCTTGGGGGCGGGGCCCAGAGATCTCGAGCTCCTTCTCCACCTCCCACTGTTTAGGGGGGCCGAACGCAACCCTTGAGAGCTCCTCCTCCCTCTATTGCTTGGGGGCGGGGCTCAGGTCTCCAGAAGACCTCCCCTTCCCTTGCTCTTGGGGGCGGGGCCCAGACTCGAGAGCTTTTCCCACCCTTCTCCTGGGGGCGGGGCCAAGGTCTCAAGAGCTCCTCCTCCCCCTCCCCCCGCTCTTAGATGTGGGACCCAGATCACGCAGACTCCTCATCCCCCTGCTACTGGGGGGTGGGACCTAGGCCTCGGGAACTTTTCTCCTATTACCCTGGGGCCGGGCCCTGGACTCTAGACTTCCTTCTCCACCCACTCTTGGGGACAGAATCCGGGCTGCGAGGGCTCCTCCTCCCCCTGGGGGTGGGGTCCGCAATCCCTGAGAGCGCTTCTTCCACCTAACATCCCTCCTCTGGAGACTGGAACCACAGCCTGGCTGTGTGAGCAATCTTCCCCATTTCTCGGGGGCCTAGGCAGGGAGAGTTCCCTCCTCCCTCTCCCATCGCCCTTGGAGGTGTAGCTCAGGCAGACTCCTCCCTCCGGTGAGCGGGGCCCAGAGTCTTTTACGCTCCTCCTCCCACACCCTTGGGGGCGGGACCTGCAGCCTGCCTGCGATCTCTCCTCCCCTCTTCAGAGGGCGTGGCTGCATAGCCCCTTCCCCCACACGTCACCCTGAAGGCGGGGCTACGTCCTCTAGTCCTGTCGGATGCGGGGACCTGCTGACACGTCACTTCCGGCGCCCGCTGCTAGGCGTCCGCTGTGGAATGGCGGCTCTGAGGAGCTGGGTTCTTCGCAGCGTCAGCTCCTTCTTCAGGTACTGAGGCCCCGCGAGGAGCTCAGGAGGGCGAGGACGAACCGTCACTGGCGTGGTGACCCCGCCACAACGGAGGTCCGCCTCCTGCCTTTTCGGCTCCGATTCTACCTATCTGGCCCCGCCACCTCCTGGGAGTCCTTTGGGAGCCCGCTCAGACCTTTGACCTCTGACCCCACCCCCTAACCCAGACCTGACCCGTTTTCATCTTGCTTAGATTGTAAGATATTTGAAGGCAGGAACGGGCTCTGCATCTCAAACACACTGGCAGCCCAACGGGAGCGAATACTGGGTAGGAGAGGCCCCCGGCTGCCAGGCCTCGAGTCACTCCTGGGTCAGACTCCACTAACAAAGAAAGTGTAGGGAGTGGAAACGGCCTTTGGCGTGGAGTCGGGAAGACCAGATTCACATCACGACAAGAGTTTTACTATTTGAAGATGGAAAGTGCTCATAGGAATTGTTGGGTACTTAAGTGAGCCCTGGGAGCTGGTATAGATCATTATTTTGGCACCTGACCTCAGCCCCAGTTGACTCAATTCTTTTTAAGCTAAGAGAAGAAAACTTCACACCTGGCTGCTGTTTTCCTAACCTGGAGGCCCCTGGGGTGCCTCTGTTCCACTTGGTAATGTTGCCTATGGCTAGTTTTCCCCCCAAGGAACCGCTGACATAAAACAACATGTTAGTCTATCTTGGTAAAGTTTCAGGTTCACTACTTTTTGGGGTGGCTTTATTGGCTAGTGTTGTTTGGACAAAGTAGTCAAGGAGCAATGGTTAGCATTTTTTAACCCCCGCCCCCCCAAATAATTAAAAGAACCCTTTTGAAGATTTATTCATCAAGCTTTTCTTTAAACGTGGCTTTTCTCTCACTGTTCTGAACATCTTTTGATTTATAGGCAGCATATTCCAGTTGCAGCGAAATTGAGGAGATGCCGTTTCTCAGATTTGGTGGGACCCTGGCACAAAACAGTGGCAGCAGGTTTTGGAGTAACCCTATGTGCCATTCCTATAGCACAGGTAAAGTATGATGATGTACTTGGTAGTAGTGTCTTTAGCACCTTGAACAAAGGTACTCAATAAATGTTTGTTGAATTTAAGCCTTATTGGGTATTGATACACTGATATTGTGACCACATCCTTGAGGAGGGGAGCTGGCTTTGCAACAGTCCAGTACTGTTTCAACTGAAACTTTTTTTTTTTTTTTAATAACCCTTAACCTTCTGTCATGGAATCAATACTATGTATTGGTTCCAAGGCAGAAGAGTGGTAAGGGATAGGCAATGGGGACTAAGTGACTTGCCCAGGGTCACATAGCTAGGAAGTGTCTGAGGACAGATTTGAACCTAGGACCTCCTGTCTCTAGGCCTGGCTTTCAATTCACTAAGCCACTCAGCTGCCCCCTTGACTGAAACATTTTAAGATTTCTGAAAACATTTTCAACACAACAGCAAGGCAAATTAGTCATATGAATTTAGCTTAACCACTAATGGCTTCAACTGTAACTTTTATGCTAGAGTTTTTGAAATTAATATTCCCAGGACTTGACCTCTCCAATTCTAATCCATTATCATTAGTTACTTTTCAAACAAATCTTTGTGCTGTTATCCTTACTGGCTTACTACAAAGGGTCCTAACTTGTTTCCTTGTTTCTCAGTCACCATAGCCAGACCCCTTACCCTTTCTTCTTCACACTATCATTACCCTACTCATGCCATCCTGAAAGAATATAAGATATACAGAATATATAGAGAATATAAGCTCTCCAATGGCAGGAATTCTTATTTTATATTTTTATTACTAGTGGCTAACACAGTGCTTGGCACATGGGCATTCCATAAATGCTTGTAGATTGATTGGTTGGTCTACTTGGAGAACCTATAAGTGGTGCCCTCTTGCCTATGCAATTCAGTCTAAATTCTTATTGGAATTCCAGGCCTTTCAGACTAGTTCTATACTACTCAATCCAAATTTAGCTCTCAGTATGTCCCAACATGGACCCTGTCTTCTAACCTGGGTTGTGTAATCACTGACCTAGTTGGTTCAGGCTCAACTTTGGGCCCATCCAAGATCTGACAATCATTCTAGGCCCAGCTAAAGGCCAGACCCTCCATAACACCTTCTTTCCATAACTACAACTAATATTAATGGAACATTACTGACTGCTCATATATTTGGGCCCTTGTTTCTCCTGGTGTGGTGCTTTATTAGTTCATGGTGTTTTGTGTATGAACCATATTTCCTTAATAACTGTGGAGTCACATAGGGTCCTGTGTCTTTCTTTTTTCCACCTTTCATAGTAGTAATTCAGATAGTACAGGATGTACCACCAATATCTCTTGAATAGAATGGTGCCCGAGTCCTACAGTAAAGCAGCTTTTATGGCTCCAATTGCTGCTTGCAAGTTACAATTTCATGAGATTCCTGAGAAATTGGTTGCCAACAAAGGTATTTGGCTTGACCTCTAGAAGGCCAGGATGCATATTACTGCTACTTTCATCAGCCAGTTGTTGTAAGTAGTTACACTATAAATAGCAAAGGAAAAACATGTTGAGGATAAGGCAAAGCCAAGTGGAACACAAAGCATGTACAAAACAGCAGCCTTGAGAAGAAGGCAGCCCCCGTTAGCAGTGACCTGGCCCAGATGTTGCCAGTGTTTAACTAAAACTGACTGGGTTTCTTTTTCTTTCTCTAGGTGAAAAGGGATTTTTTTTGTTTATTTGTTTTGGATTGGGTCTCCCTATCTTGCTTAGAGTAGAAGGGCAGTGACCAGTTACAGGCCTGGTGCTACTATGATCAACAGAAAGCTAAAGCCTACTTTATGTCTGACCAGGGCTAGTTCACTCTTCCTCAGGCCCTCCAACCCACCAGGTCCCAGGGGCTCACTATCTTGGTGCCAGACTGTCTTGAATTCCTGACCTCAAAAAATTCACCATCCTCAGTCTTCCTGGTGGCAGGATTTACAAGCATATACTACTATATATAGCAAGAGGGCAACTTTTTTTTAATTTAATGGACCAAGACCAATGTAAAATATTTTTCCTCAAATGCTATTTTCTTAACTTAGTATAGTTGTATATGAAGTGTGTGTATTATATACACATACTTTTATACATATAAAAATAACTATAGACCTTATTTATAACTATTTGTTTTATTTATCTAGAAAAATAATCTGATGCCTTATTCAAAGAGATTCACCCTAAGGAAAAGGAAATGTTTGCTTCTTGTGTCCTCTGGTTTTTGTTTTTTAAACCTTTTCTTTCTGTCTTAGTTTAATCCTAAGGCAGAAGCAGCAAGGGCGAGGCAATTGGAGTTAAGCTATTTGCTCAGGGTCACAAAGCTAGGAAGTGTCCGAGGCCAGATTTGAACCCAGATTCAAATTTCTAACTCCAGGCCTAGTGGTCTGTCCACTTGCTAGCTAACTATTTTTGTACAGAGGGTTGCCACTTGGCCAGTCTTTAAGTGGACTTGGCTTCTACTGTCTTTGCTCTTACAGGCAAGTGTTTGAACACGAAACTGTCCCTAAATGCACACTTTGTTTTTCAGAAGACAGAGCCTCACTCTCTTAGTAATGAAGCACTCATGAAGAGGGCGGTTTCCTTGGTGACTGACAGCACCTCCACCTTTCTCTCACAAACCACATATGCCCTGATTGAAGCCATCACAGAGTACACAAGGGTAAGTTTGTCTTCAGTGGTGCAGTGTATAAATCAGCTTTGGATATCTAAATCTGTAGCATAAAAAGGTAAAATCAAAAGATTGTCTTCTTTTAAAGGCTATTGGTTTTAATTTTACTTTCCTAAATTTTTTATCTAATAGGTATTAATGTTGACAGTTCTCATTTTCCTTTCTAGTGAAACAGCATCTTGATGAAGTCTAGATATTGAAAGTGGGAATGAGGACAAGGAAGAAAAATTTAAAACCTAGATTAACCATTAATTGACTCTTGGAAAACCCTTTAGTTGACTCCAGAAGACCTTGTTTCAGTCAAAAGCTAATTCTTACACATACCAAGAAAATGAAAGTCACTAGAGAGCGATGGAATGGCCATCTGGTTGCTCAGCATTAAACCCAGGAGGATTCTACAGATACTGGCTTAGGGCTCATTGTACTGAGACTAGAGCTGTCTATTGACTTTCTTTTTAAAGAAAATTTTCCAATACTTAACCCTTGGGACAAAGGTAGCTCCTTATAGGCGGGAACAATTTCCTTTTTGGCTCTGTGCCCCAGATACTTGAACAGAGCTTTTGCCTTACTAGACCCTTAGCAAAAAAATTTTTTTTGTCTGGCCATCCTGTTGAGACTCCTCTTAAACCAATTCATCTCTTTACTTGCAGGCGGTTTACACATTAGTGTCTCTGTATCGACAATACTCAAGTTTACTTGGGAAAATGAATTCTCAAGAGGAAGATGCAGTGTGGCAGGTGATCATAGGAGCCAGGGTTGAGGTAAAACAAAACAAAATCACATATAATTTTGTAGTAATCATTTCCATTTTATCCAGGAAAGCAAATGTTAAATTGAGTTACCTCATCAGTAATCTCCCAATAAAGCACTACCATCTTAAAAAAACCAAAACAAAACATTACCTTCTGTCTTAGTATCAGTATTATTAATATTAGACAGAAGAGCAGCAGTTGGGATTAAGTGACTTGCCCAGGGTCATATAGCTAAGAAGAGACTGAGGCCAAATTTGAACCCAAGTCCTCCTGACTCTACGCCTGGCTTTCTATCCACTGTACTACCTAGCTACTCCAAAGCACTGCCATCTTAAGGAAGTCACTTCTATGAGGCTTTGAACTTTCTTTTCCCGACTGAAATGCTTTCTTTAATTTACAGATGTCTTCAAAACAAGAAGAGTACTTAAAGTTAGAAGCAACTTGGATGACTGCTGTGAGTCTGTCTGAAATGGCAGCAGAAGCAGCCTACCAGTCAGGTATGCCCAGCAGCAGCCATAGATTGCTCAATCACATGGGATTACCAAGATTGCACTCTTCAGCCAGGGATAGGCAGGAGGAGTAGTCAGTGGAGTATGGCATCTCTGTCCTTGAGGAGACTGCTGGTGTAAGGGGAAACCTGGCTGCTGTCTTCCCTTTGGCAGGGAGCCTTTCTGACAGCCTGAGAGCATAGCCCAGAACCATCTTCTGCCAGGGAGGGAGTGTCACCTGACCATTTGTGGAATGTCAAATTCATGGAGAAGGGAAAAGGAAAGAGTAAGTTAGTAACAGAATCAGAGCCCGAATTGAGGCCCAAGGCCCTGAGTGCCATCCCAAATGGATAGTTTGAGCAGCTCTGAAGCCTTTCTCTGCTGAGTGTGTGTTTGTCTCAGGCACTTGTCTTAGGACAGCAAGAAATGAAGGAGCTAAGAGTTTAGTTCTAACGAAGAACATTATGTCTCTTCTGTGGATGCTGCTGGGAGGAAAGGGTCTAGTGAAAGCTAGTATGTTACCCAAGTCGTCAGAAATGAGGAGATCAAGGACCAGTCCTGAGGAGTCTGAAGCTGAGCCACATGTAACATTTTAGAACTTGAAGAGATCTTTGAGATGATCAAGGCCACCCCTTCTCTTACAGAATAGGAAACTGAGAGCTGGAGAACAGAAGGGACTTGCCTCAGATCACTTAACTAGTTGACAATAGCTTCTTCCAAGGTACATATTCCTGTGAGAAGCAGGGTAGTCTAATGGAAAAGAATCAGACTCAGATTCATAGGCCTTGCTTTGTTCCTCATGAAGTCTTTTAACATCTCAGAGCTTGTTTTCTCAGCCATAAATCACCATTGCTGCTAAAAACTCACATTCCTATAATGCTTTGTCTACAAAGATCTTTCTTTACAACCTAGTCATGCAAGGATTATTATCCTCATTTTGCAAATGTTAAAATGAAGGCTCAGGTTGAGGATGATTTTAATGGTGTAAGGAAATAAGTGAATCTCAACCTTTGTCATATTGCAGATTGACATCAGAGGAACAGAGCATCAAGAAGTGTGGTTATAGCCTTGAGGTTCTATTTACCATTAGCTAAGGAAGGGTGGTTTTCTTGCAGAGGGGTTGGAGAAAGATGCTAGTGTCTTTATCAATGGGGAAGTGCTTTGATTGTTAAATCTATACTAGCCAAAGAAAGAGGAGGCTCATTTACTGAGCTTCTGCTGCGCATAAGCTGAGTATTCCCAAGCAAGGAGAGGCTCAGGTTCCTGGACACCTGGCTGAGTGAGGCAGGGGGCCCTACAAGCATCACCAAGAACAAGTGTTCCAGGTGAGCTGAGTAACTCAAGTTCTAAATAGAGTTCAAGTTCCTAAACAAGTTCCTAAACAAAACTCTGTGACTCCAATTTGGCTGCCATAGTTTTAGTTTTGGTTTTCCCCTGGAAGCTATATCTCTTTATGGACTAAACTGATATTTTCCATCTCTGCTGCTGCTGACTTGAGCTGCTCAATTTGCTTCCAGGTGCTGATCAAGCCTCAGTCACAGCTCGAAATCACATTCACCTGGTGAAGACTCAAATTCAGGAAGTTCGCCAGCTCTCCCAGACAGCTGAGACCAAGTTGGCTGAGGCCCAAACTGAAGAGCTACTCCTTAAAAGACCAGAGGAGCCAGAAGGGGTCTCATCCCAGCGCCCAAGCACTGGGGGCCCTCAGCTGACAGACCATGAACATGAGGCCTACTTACGTGAGGATTGAGGAAGCCTCTCCCTGTAGGCACTAGCATTGTGAAGATGGGTACATTGATTGCCTTTGAAAACAAAAAGGGGAGTGTTCTGGAAGCTGGGGTAGGGACTAGCTCAGAGTTGTAAAACCTTTCCTGAGATAGGCAGCAGGGTCCATGTGTTGGGACACCCAGAGATCCCCTCCATCTGTTGTCCTACACCTCACCTCCTACTTTGTAGGAGGGTAAAATGGGCATTGTTCATAGCAATCCAGCTCCTATATTGTTTAAACATTCAAGTCATTGAAGCTGCCCTCCGCAGCCCTCTTGGGCTCTTCTAGTTGCCTTTTCCAAAAGAGAGGCTCAGGCTCCCTCAGTACCTGCGGACGGGACGCAGCCCATTTATTACCACTAGTTTAAGTAGAAAGTTTGCCCCCATTTTCAACTCTGTTCAAGTTTCCAAATGTAAATTATTTAAGCATCAGTTTCCTCTTAAGGGATGTGAATTGTTTGGGGTTGTAGTACTGTTTGTAAGGTTTGTTTTTAAAAAGCTTGCCCCCTTTGACTTGGCTTACCTTTAGTCTAAGTGTGGCCAAGACAAGTGCCTGGGCAGGTCCTACTGGAAGGCCTGGCTGCACATTTGAGGAAGGTACTTCATGAAATGGATTTGTGCTTGGTTATGAAATAGGAGTCACTTTGATGAAATCCTCCTTGCCTGCTGTTGCTTTGCTTTTTTTTACTAGTCTCTTCCTTCTGCTTTTGCCAAAAGAGGTGCGTTTTCGTGAATGTTTATGGTACTCATGAGGTTTTTGGGTAGGAAATGAAGCTAGCCAGACTATCCCACCCCCAAGGTGTGTAGAAAAACCACTTACTAAACCTGGAGTTCACTTATTTCTTTAAAAAACCCCATTGCTTTGATAGATGGGGCTGGTTGAGATATCTCTGGGGCCACCAGCCAAACTCTCCGCACACTCCCATCCATTAGCCAGGTTCTTTTTGAGTGTTTTTTTTTTTTTTTAATCAAAGTTAAAGGGAATCTGTGGGACTACAACTTAGGACATGACTGCCCAAAAAGCTATATTAGTTAAAAGCTCTCAATTTTCTTAGTCTTGATAAAAAAGGAACCAATAGCAAAAGCCCCTACTAGCCCCTGAGCACTACCAATCCAGACCTCTCCTTCAGCCAGTCTGTTGGGCCTGAGCAGGAGGGGCAGCACACCTCAGGCCCTCATCCTGCACCAAAGCCCATGTAGTCCACATCTCCAGGGGGCTGAGACAGTGCACCAGCAGTAGCTCCTTGTACAGACATGGGTCCAAGGGGTCCAGGGGTCGCCGAATCCCAAAGGTCTTAAATCCTGCGTGGTGGGTTGGCTTCACTCCCAGTTTCTTCAAGCACATCCCTACAAAAACGTCATCAATGGGGAACAAGTCTACCTCCTCCACTGTAGCCTGGAGCCTTCGCACTGTTTCCTGGGACATCACATAGCCTCCGCCTCCAGCATAGGGAGGGTAGTGGTGAGCACGGTACATGGATGGGGGAATGAAGTACTTGACCCTGATGTTCCTGTTAGGCAGGGCATCTTTGATCACATCCCCCACAAAGAGATCCTGGCTGGGGTCTTGCCCTCGTAGGAACTCCAGGACATTGGGCACGTGGACAAAGACATCATCGTCCCCCTTAAGGACAAACTGGGCCTGGGGACAGCTAGTAGCCAGCCACCTTTGGAGGTGAAGCTCCTTCAGAGTCAAGTTGAAAAAGTCCTCATTAAAGTTCCATTGTAAAATGTCATCAAATTCCTGGCTCTCGTAGGCCAACAACTGTGGGGGTGGGGAAGTTCCCCCCAGCCCCAAGAGAAATACTAGTTTTAGCTTCTGCCCCCCATCCTGCCCTCTGATCCGGCCCCAGGTGCTTCGGATGGCTGCCCGGCGGTCCACATGAGCAGGCAGTGACTTAATTGCCAGGAGGAGGAAGGTGTCAGCAGGGCAGCCTGTAGGTTGTAACAGGGTTAAGAAGTTCCGGCAGTGCTTGTAGGTCAGGAAGAGGCGGTGACGGATGGGCAGGGCTGTGGATACATTGGTCACTTCAGGGTTGGGCAGACAGGGGTTGTGATGGGACTCTGGAGATGCCCAGAAGGGATGCCTCGTTATGGGGCTCCCAGCCTGCCTTGAAGCCATGGGGGTTAGAGATGGCTTGGATGTCCTCTTCAGAAAGAGGAGACATGTGAAGAGGGATACCGATAGACTGTACAGGGCAAGCCAACCTAGGCTACGGGACATCATGAGGCCCAAATGGCCCTCGACCCTGCAGAGAGAAGAGCGCTTCATGAGCAAAGGCGGCCAGGGGGCTATTCACTAGCTTATAAAAGAACTCTCAGGGGAATGAAGGGTACTCTGAGAACAAGCAGAAAATGGAGAGAAATGCCCCACTGGGTCAGCCCAACAGACCAGTCTTCACAATGAGAGCCTAGCTTGGAGCTGTGAGCTTCAGGAGATTGAAACTGTAACCAAGAGATTGTCTTTGGCCAAAGGAGGCACTTAAGAAATGGTTATTGAATTAACTTTCCTTAATAACCCTTTGTGGATCTGCTTACATCTGTACAGCCTCTGGCAGATCATGAAATTCTTTAAAGCTTATTCCCCACTGAGACTTTAAGGAAGTGTTTCATTTCCTAATTTAAAACTTGTTCCTTTTAGACCTGAAAGGAAATGCTTTGGATCTTGCTTTTGGCATATGGATTCACGTTTAACCTGGCCTTTGTGATTTGGGGGCTTTTCCAGAACCGAGTGCTGATCTTTAATGTAAAACACCTTCTGGACCCAACCTTTCGGTCTGCTGCCGGCTCAGGGTTGAGTTGGATAGAAAAGACACCTGAGTTCTAGTTTTAGTTTCTTCTTGGCTGGAAGTCCAAATCACAACTCCCTGCACTTCTCTGTTGGGCCAAGCGGACCCCTGAAAGATCCCAGACCACCTTGGAATGCAATTCGCCCTCCATCCATACTCCATCACCTGCCTCCAGGGATTTCCACTAGCTGGCCCCCTTGCCTGGAATTCTTGCCCTCTTCATCTTGGCCTCGACTTCCTTCAAGTCCCTGCAAAAATCCCGCCTTCTGCAAGAAACCTGTCTCCTCCACCCATTATTATCCCGTCTCTATCTAGCTTGTGTGTAGAACTCCTTCAGAGCGGGGACCATCTTTGACCTCCCTTTGTAGGTGCAGCCCGTAGCACAGTGCCTGGCACATAGGGAGCTCAATAAATGGTGTTTATTCACCAACTCTCAGTTAAGTCACCTTCGGGAGAGGCAAAGGCCACCAGGATGTGCAGGGGAGCCCTCGGTCCCCCGCCCCAATTCTAATGAGCCACAGAAGCAAGTCACCGAGAAGCTGGAGGAATGGGGAGGGAGGAAGGGAGGGAGAAAGAGAACCCCCGACAGGGAGAGGCTTCACAAAGGCGGCCTTGAAAGACAGTGGGCTTTTGATGGGCAGAGCCGGGGGAGGGGCAGGGGGAGTTCAACAAACGTTTATCCAGGACCTCCCCTGCTAGGGCCCTGCAGGCTCCAGCTAGAATGGCTAAGCAGACTGCGGGGGGGTTTGGGGGGGCGTGCATGTTGGGGAGTTCTCCGGACACCCACCTGTGCCCAGGCCTGGGAGTTAGGGTCAGGGCAGCAAGGGCTGGAAGACACCGTCTGTGGGACAGCGCGAGGGGCCCCCTTTCTGGGCTTCGGTCCCTCTCCGGGAAAATGAGGGGAGCTCATCTTACAGATAACAGGCCCGGGAGCCCGAGCAGCTTGCTAATGAGGTCCCCTCCCGACGCAGCGCTCGGCACGGCAGCCCCAGAATTCAGAAGTTCTAGACTGGGGAATACCTTTCCTTGTCGGGCGGGGAGGCCAGAAAGCCGTAGTCCACCCCCGGGGGGGAAGGGGGGGCTGGAAGAAAGGGGAGGAGGGGTCGGGTCACCGCCAGAAGAGATAAACCCCGGCAGGCCCAGAGAGCCTCGGCAGAGCCGCCCCTCTCCTTTCGGGGCATGCCGAAGCACCTGCTCGGAGATTACTTCTCGGGAGCCCCCATGCTGACGTAAAGCCCGTCCTTCTGCCCCCTGAGCAGGGCTCTCCCTCGGCGGACTCCTCGGGTCCTGGGAGCCCCCGCTGACTGAGAGACGAGGCCCCGGGAAGAGAAGGGGCCCCTGCCCCAGCCCTTTCAACAGCCCGCCCCAAGAGAACAAAAGCGCGGACGGCAGAGATCGAGCCCCCTGCCCTGCTGAGGGATGGGGCCTTCCGAGGGGCCAGGGCGTCGGAGGCGCGGGGTGCGCAGGTGAGCCCAGCCTCCCCCGGGTCCCCTCACCTGGACGTCCCGCCCGCAGCGCAGCAGGGGGGCGCCAAACACCGCACCCCCTCCCCCCGCATCCCCTGGCTTCGCGAAGGAGGGAGAAGAGCCCGCACGGGGGCTGCGGTCTGCAGGAGGGCCCTGGGGAGCCCCCACTCCCAGCGCCCCGCACCCTACCACGCTTGCAGCTCGGACACTGCCCAACCCCCTGTAGCGGGCCCAGCGCTGGAGCGCGTCCGTCAGGGAATCCCCCAGCTACTTGCGGGGGCCGGGGGCGGCCGCAGAGCCCCGGGAGTGGGTCACTCACCTGAGCCCGGGCCGGGGTCGCCCGCGCGGGACACTCACAGGGACTAGGAGCGCTCAGCAAAGTCGGGAGCCTGGAGCCCAGGTGCGCCGCTCGACTGTTGGAGGAGCGGGGCGCGGCTTCTGCTCCCCTCCCATTGGCCCCATGCCCCGCCACTCTCCCCAAGGCCCAACCCAGGGGGCTCGGAGCAGAGCCCCAGCCAGCGGGCTCGGAAGTGCTGCGGGAGCGCTATGCCTGGGCGATCCCGGAGGCGGAGGGGAGAAGGGCGGGAAAGGAGGGGAGGGAGGCCAAAGCCCCCGCCGGAGCCCAAAGAACTCTGGGCTGGGAGTCCAGGATCCCAAAGCGTGACTCAGTCAAGTTCTTTCATCTTTCCTGGCCGCAGATGTGGCGCCAGCAAGTGCAACCACTGCATCAGTGCGCTGCCTGCGCTGGCCGCGGGCAGCATCCGCCAGCACGGCGGATACCCGGGGCGCCAGTCCGTACTGGGTCCAACCGAGGCTTTCTTGGCGGAGGTGCTGGGGCGGTTGGCCATTTCCTTGCTCAGATCATTTAACAGATGCGGAAACTGAGGCCAACAGGGTGAAATGACATACCCAGGGTCATACAGCTAGGAAGTGTCTGAGACCAGCTTTGAGCCCACTGAGCCACCTAGAGATGCCTCGTTCTATAGAGAGTTGTTTCCTAACCGCCGAAGCCCAGCTTCATTTCGAGCAACACTGATCTATCAAGTCAGGCTCTGTCTCTCTGTCTCTCTGTCTCTCTCGGGCTCTCTCTCGCTCTCTCTATCTCTCTCCCTCCTTCCCTACCTCTCTAGATAGATAGATAGATGATAGACTGGCAGACTGATAAGATTTTTTTTTTTTTTGGTGGAAAAACCCTCACCTTCCAGCTTAGAATTAATACCACCTCTTAGTTCCAATGCAGAAGAGTGGTAAGGGCTAGGCAAAGGAGGCTAAGTGACTTGCCCAGGGTCACACAGGTAGGCAGTGTCTGAAGGCAGATTTGAACCCAGGACTTCTCCTTTCTAGGCCTGGCTGTCAATCCACCGAGCCACCGAGCTGCCCTGAAGCTATATATAGTATTGGTTCTAAGATTTGTAAGTGAATAATCTTATAGAACTAAAACCTGCAAACATACGCATATATGCAAACACATATAAACAAGTGACAAATGACGTTTCCATCTGCGTTCCTACTCCCAGTTCTTTCTCTGTGGGTGGAGAGCATTCTTTGTCACAAGTCCTGTCATCCTATCATTCCCTACAATGTTTCAACTGAACTAAATGGAATTAAACTTAGAGGTCGTTTAGGCCACCTTATTTTAAAGGTAGCTCCTGCCTCTGTGGGCAGATCTTTCCTTCCATTTCTCTGATTTCCATTCAGGCATCTGCACTTCTGGGACTTGAAATAGAGTTTAGACAACACTTTCTAAAAGTGATGGTGTTGTTCAGTCATGTCCAACTCTTCATGACCCCATTCGGGGTTTTCTTGGCAAAGATCCTGGAGTGGTTTGCTATTTCCTTCTCCAACTCATTTTACAGATGAGGAAACTGAGGCAAAGAGGGTGAAATGACTTGCCCAGAGTCACCCAGCTAGTATCTGAGGCCAAATTTGAACTTAGGTCTTCCCGACTCCACACTCACTTCACCACCTAGTTATCTTAGGTATCCCTAGTCCCATGATAGTTCTTTATTTGGGGAATTTTTGTTTGCTCATTTTTCTAGCCTTACTTCACAAACTGGAGCTTTTTATCAGGGACAGGCTTTAGTGGGAACTTTGGGACCTTGTTTAGTCCAGATTTTCTTTTCTAAGGTCCTGCTGCTGCTTTCTCTAGGTGTTGTGTTGTGGTTTTCCTGGATCTCAAGAAGGAAGACAAGAAAGATAGAATGGAAGCAGGTAGTAAATAGCTTTCGATGCCAAAGGCATTTGTATTTGATCCTAGAAGAACTAGGAAGTCCCTGAGGGTTATTGTATAGTGGTGGGTGACAGGCAGACCTGCACTTAAGGAGAATTACTTTGGTAACTGTGTGCAGGATGGATTGGAGTGGAGAGAGGCTTGAGACAGGAAGACTAGTTGGAAATGGTTCAAATAATCTAAAAGACAAGGAGGGAAATGCTCTAAATATATACTAATAAGGGCCATTCCCCAAGAGATAAGTGGCCAAAGGATATAAACAGGCAAGTGTCAGAAGAAGAAAATGAAACTGCCAACAATTAAATTTAAAATACTCCAAATCATTATAATAAGAGGAATACAGATAGAGACAATTCCAAGGGTTTACCTTACCTATCAGGTTGGCAAAGATGGAAAATGACCATAGTTAGAGGCATTTTGGAAAGAAGGTCAGACCAAGACATTGTTGGTAGAAAGGCGGAGTAATTCAATCATTCTAGATGGTAATTCTGGACTCTGCCCCCCCCCCAAACCAATCAGTCCTTTATTTGTACTTTTCAACTCAAGCACATACTTCAAAAGAGACAAAAGATGGAAGGAAACCATAGGTACAAACAGATTAATAACAACCCTTTTTGTTGTAGCTAAGAACTGGAAATTTTTATTTTTATTATCTTATTTATTTATTTTAAAATATATTTTTCCACGATTCCATGATTCATGTTGTCTCCCTCCCCCCCTTGCCTCCTCACTCCCTGACAAGCAATTGCATTGGGTTATACATGTGTTATCACTTGATGCCTATTTCTATATTACTCATTTTTGTAATACAGTCATCTTTTAAAAGCAAACCCCCCAAATCATATACCCATACAATCAAGTGATAAATCATGTTTTTCTTCTGTGTTTCTGCTCCCACAGTTCTTCCTCTGGATGTGGACAGTGTTCTTTCTCATAAATCCCTCAGAATTGTCCTGGATCCTTACATGCTGCTAGTAGAGAAGTCAGTTATATTTGATTGTACTACAGTGTATCCATCTCTATGTATAATGTTCTCCTGGTTCTGCTCCTTTCACTCTGCATCAATTCCTGGAGGTTTTTCCAGTTCGCATGGAATTCCTCCAGTTTATTATTCCTTTGAGCACAATAGTATTCCATCACCAACAGATACCACAATTTGTTCAGCCATTCTCCAATCAAAGGGCATCCCCTCATTTTCCAATTTTTTGCCACCACAAAGAGTGAGGCTATGAATATTTTTAGACAGCCTTTTTTTCATTATCTCTTTGGGGGTATAAACCTAGTAGTGGTATGGCTGGATCAAAGGGCAGGCAGTCTTTTAAAGAGCCTTTGGGCATACAATGATCCCTTACCTATCATGGGAGTTATGTTCCAGAGACCCCTGTGACAGTTAAAAATCTGTAAAGTAGCAGCGTTATATTTATTTTATTATTTAATATATTTTAAGGCTTTATAAACCCTGCCTACTCTCCTATAAACCTTTCCCACACTCTTATAAACACTTCATATGCTCTTAAACACTTTCTACACTCTTAAACCTACATAATTTGGCACTTGGGTTCACATTTGGGTGCCACAGGGCTTGAAATAAATTCAAACTTTTACAAAACTTTGCAAAAACACAATGCTGCAGAACAACATTATCTGCAGAGATCAGATGTTGATGTGAAGTGGACAAGGAGAGATGCTGAATGTATGGGCACAGTGCGGGAGAGCAAAATGACTGATGCTGCAGTCATTGAGCCAATCAGTTCCCAGGATACAAAACACAGTGCTGTGGTACATTACCTTTCATTCCATCAGCCAATAGTGTGTGCCTTGCACAATCAGTAGTGGCAGACTGCATTTCCATTGTATACAGTGCGAAATTCATCTGCAAAATCCCATGACATAGCAAAAACTCCACAATTCAGAATTAGGTTTTTTTTTAAACCTGCAATATAGTTAAGCCACAATAAGTGAGCCGCAATATAGCAAGGGACGACTGTAATTCCAAATTGTTTTCTAGAATGGTTGGATCAATTCACAACTCTACCAGCAATGCATTAGTGTCCCAATTTTGCCATATCCCCTCCAACATTTATTATTTTCCTTTACTGTTATATTGGCGGTACCTCAGAGTTGTTTTGATTTGTATTTCTTGAATCAGGAGAGTTTTAGAACACTTTTTCATGTGATTATTGATAGTTTTGATTTCTTCATCTGAAAACTGTCTATTCATCCCTTGACCATTTGTCAATTGGGGAATGGCTTGATTTCTTGTACATTTGACTTAGTTCCTTACAAATTTGAGAAATTGACCTTTGTCAGAAATTTTTATTATAAAATTTTTCCCAGTTTGTCTCGAGATCTATTTATCATCTCTGATAATCTGATAAGGACGGCTTAGTTGATAAGGAAATAATGGGACATGGGAGACGATCTTGACTGTTAACTCATAGCTGCTTCTCCAAAGTGCCATTGAGTCACAAGTTTATTATATAGGAAATTCAAACTTCCTTTCACCCAAAAGCACAAGGATAGTTTACCACAACTTCCCAGAGCTGTATTTTTAACATAGACAATACAACAGGCTTAGAAGCTTCAAGGTGAAGATAAGAACCAGGCTGGACTTCCTGCTATATTTGTTATCACCAAGCCAAGTCTGAGAATACTTTTCTCAGGGGCAAATGCCCCAGCTAACTAAGGTTTCAGCCTTGGCTGCATTTCTGACCAAAGGGGAAGAATGTTAACCTTTTAACTGCTGGTTAGCTAGGAACTTAAAGCTTTTCAGTAAGGCCACAATAATTTTCAACAAGAAATCACAACGATCATAAAAGGGTTCAAAAGAGGAGTCTCAGATTTTTATCTATTCTCTTATTGGCTTCCCACAAGTTTGTTGTTTCCCTTCTAATTTTGGTTGCATTGGTTTTGTTTGTAAAAAAAAACTTTTTAATTTAATATAATAAAAATTATTCATTTTATATATGTTCTCTATCTCTTGTTTGGTCTTAAATTCTTTCCTTTCCCATAGATCTGACTGGTATACTATTCTATGTTCACCTAATTTACTTAAAATTTCCCTCTTTATTTTTAAGTCATTTACCCCATTCTGAATTTATCTTAGTATAAGATGTGAGATGTTGGTCTTATAAGGATGATATTAGAAAATAAGTATTGTTTTATTAGTTTAGAAATAAGAAGTAGAGAAACTGGCTTGAGAACGAATTGGAATTTGAAGCAGAGCTGAGAGAGAGTGTTGACAGTTGTAACCATTTTTCTGTGACAGTTACTCTCTTGGGGGGGTGGCAGTTGGCAGTTGGTCTCTGGCAGTTGGCAGAGTCACACACAGCAACTCTCTCTCTCAGGGCTGGAGGAGGTAACATTTTTGCCTCTTTCTCACTGAAGAGAAGGAAAGACCTGAAGGAGCTTAGTGTTTTCTTTTCCAACTTGGGAAACACTATTGACTATCTATTACTGTTTTTATAGATTGTTTCAACTCTGAGAAGATCAAAGAAAGACCTGGTCTTTGGTTTAGACTCTAAGGCTCAGAGTCCTAACTTGATTCTTGTTGAGATTCAACCAGCTAGCCTTGGTTATTTTTATAACTTAGAGGTGAAGTTAAGAATTATAAGGATAATAGTGATAGTTTTATTTAGAATAGTATAAATTTGGGTTATTCAGATCAGGTAGGATTAGTGTAGCCTGTGAAACACAGGAGAAGCGGTTCCTTGTGGAACTAGAGAGTTTTATTTGGGTGGAGTTAGAATCCCTTAGAGTTAGAAATCCATTTATCCTTATATATTTCAATAAATATTTTATTTTTTATAACAAGTCTCTTTAGCATCCTTGCGCCTGGCCCTGAAGAGTTCATTTATAAGCTTCACTTCACTTCACTTTATCCCTGAAGATACTTTTGATTACACCTGTCAAAAGTATCTGAACAGTTTGGAACCTTTATTTGCATAGTTTTTCCCCCTTTATTTTTATACTTGCATTTTACTTTTACAGTCTAAGCTTAATTATTTCCATACTGCTTTCCAATTTTCCCAGCAGTTTTTGTCAAATAGCGAATTCTTGTTCCCAAAACCTGGGATCTTTGAGTTTATTGAACACTAGCTTGCTGAGGTCATTTACCCCAAGTCTATTCCATTGATTCACCCTTCTATCTCTTAGCCAGTACCATATGAATTTGATGATCACTGTTTTATAGTACAGTTTAAAATCTGGTACTGCTAGGACCTCCATTCTTTACATTTTTTTCATTAGTTCCCTTGATATTCTTGATCTTTTGTTCTTCCAGATGAACTTTGTTGGAATTTTTTCTAATTCTATAAAAAAAGTTTGGTAGTTTGATAGGTATGGTACTGAATAAGTAAATTAATTTGGGTAGGATTATAATTTTTATTATATTAGCTCATCCTACCCATGAGCAATTAATGTTTTCCCATTTGTTTAGATCTAGTTTTATTTGTGTGAAAAGTGTTTTAAAAAAAAGTTTTGGTTATATGATTCCTGAGTTTGTCTGGGCAAATAGATTCCCAAATATTTTATATTGTCTAGAGCAGTGATGGGCAAATGTGTGTGTGTGTGTGGGCCTGAAATGTTCTACTCAGCTGTGTGACATTATTCCTAATCTGACAATTTCCTTTCCTTTGGCCCCCTCTGTCAGTTTCTTTCTAAGGCAACTCTTTCAAAGTTTCATTGCATTGTATCCTACTCATTGTATTTGCCAGATTAAGAATAATGTCCCTGGCGGGATAGAACATTTCAGCGGGGCCCCCATTCCCTCCCCATCTGGCCCACGGGCAGTAGTTTGCCCATCACTGGTCTAGAGTGATTTTAAATGGAGTTCCTCTTTCTAACTCTTTTTTTAAAAAACTCTTACCTTCTGTCATAGAATCGATACTGTGTATTGGTTCTAAGGCAGAAGAATGGTAAGGGCTAGGCAATGGGGGTTAAGTGACTTGCCCAGGGTTACCCAGTTAGGAAGTGTCTGAGGCCAAATTTGAACCTAGGACCTCCCACTAGGACTGGCTCTCAATTCACTGAGCCACTCAGCTACCCCCTCTCTTTCTAACTCTTGTTGCTGAATTGTGTTGGAAATATATAGAAATGCTGATGATTTATGTGGGTTTATTTTGCATCCTACAATTTTGCTAAAGTTGTTATTTCCACTAGCTTTTTAGTTGATTTTCTCAGATTCTCTAAGTATACCATCATATCATCTGCAAAGAGTGATAGTTTAGTTTTCTCATTGCCTACTTTATAATCTCTTCAATTTCCTTTTCTTCTCTAATTGCTATTGCTAGTGTTTCTAGTACACGTTAAATAATAGAGGCGATAATGGGCATCCCTGCTTCACTCCTGATCTTAGTGGGAAGGCTTCTAATTTATTCCTATTGCAGATGATACTTGCAGATGGTTTTAAATAAATACTGCTTATTATTTTGAGGAGAGGCCCTTCTATTCCTCTACTTTCTTGAGTTTTCAATAGGAATCACTCTATTATTTGGGGGCTGTGTGTTATCCTGAATTGCAATTCCTTTGCCTTGATTCAAGATCTTTTTGTTGCTATTTTGGTAGCCCTCTTTATTTCAGGTTGACAAAATCATAAGAGAGCAAGGGACAACATATAAGAAACCCCAGAATGGTTCGAAAGAGAAATTAAATGCATTAAAGAATAAATTAGGAATGAAGGTAACTCAGAACTTAGAGCTCTCAGTAGAGATTTTTAAAAACTCAATAGAACAGGAAAAAATGAATCTCTGGTGGAAAGTCCCTAAGAAGAAAGAGATGAACAGATTTAAAATATAAAAATATTAAAGTGGAGGAAAACCTGGCAAAAGGGGCAGCTGAGTGATACAGTGGATGGAGAACCAAGTCTAAAGATAGAAGGATTCTGAGTTTAAATCTGGCCTCAGACACTTCCTAGCTGTGTGACCCTGGGCAAGTCACTTAATCCCCATTATCTAGCTCTAACTGCTCTTCTGTCTTGAAGGCAGAATGTGAGAAATGTTTGTTTGTTTGTTTGTTTGTTTGGGCTCTACCTTTAAAGCAAATATTCTTAGATTCCAAAAATGAATAATATGAAAATAAGTTTTGAGCAATAATACATGTGTTACCCAGTGGAATTGCTTGTCAGCTCCCGGAGGGGGGAGAGAAAAGGGGAGGGAGAGAACATGAATCATGTAACCATGGGAAAAAAATTAAAAAGTAAATTAAATTTAAAAAGTAAACATTCTTTTGTAAAAAGTTATTCTATTAAATGGTTAAATGGAAGTGGGATAATTGGACCCCTGAAATCGGGAGAGTGGCAGCTAGGTGGCCCAGTGGATGGAACTCTGGTCTCAGAGTCAGGAAACTTCACTTCATGAACTCAGGCACTTCCTAGCTGTGCAGCCCTGGATAAATCACTTCGCCCTGTCTGCCTCAGTTTCCTCACCTGTAAAAATGAGGTGAAGAAGGAAATGGCCAACTCCTTCAATATCTTTGCCAAGAAAAACCAAAATGGGGTCATGGGGAGTCAGACACAACTGAAAAACAACTTAAGAACAATAAAATTGAGAGAAGACAAGAGGCGGAAGAGTGAGAAACACCCCTTGACTCCCAAAGATACTCCCCAGAGAGCCCAAAGGGAGGTGTAAAACGTAACACTTGGATATCAGGCAGTGTAGGCCAAAGAATCGTTATACCAAACCCCGACCCCACCATGTCTTGTAAATGCTTCTAGAAGACACAGAAATTCAAGAATGGAAAATAAGTACCAATACTAGGGAAAGAGTAAATAATGAAGTAAATGGCTCTTATAGTTCTAGATTCTGTAAATAAGAGTGAAAGACTGACTCAAGGGCTTCAAAAGCGGGAAAGAGAAGGGATCATCAGCAGGGGCTTGACAAGGCCTCCGAGTCTGCTGGGAACTGAGCATCCTCTCCTCTAAAACCCCCACAAGAGGACAGAAATGGCAGCAGCCAAGTGGCCCTTGTCCTGCAGGCAGAAACACAGCCCTGGGGCTGCTGTTGTTTCATGAGGCCGAGACTGCTCTCAGCCCTTCTTGTCCCTTCCCTCTGGGCCTTTGTCCGTCCCCTCCTGGACCCCACGCTACATAGGAAATATGTTGGCAGCTGCTAACACTGCTTTGTGTTTTGATGTTATTTTTGGTGCTTAGAGGTCTGGAAACAAAGGACAGATGTCTGGGTAAGTCACTGGACTGGTCCAGAGCCTGGCATGAGGCTCCAGATGCAGAATGGCCACCCCTAGGAACACATGAACCTGGCAGAGCTGCTTGAACAGCTTTTTAAACCAGTTCAGTGAGAAATAAAATAAGGAGAAAGATGTATAATCTAAAGCCTCCATTCCCTGGGGTCAGTGTCCTTAGCCAGCCAGAAACTGTCCCAGTGGGGTCTCCTGGGCTCCTCTGTCTCTTTCTTTCACTTGCTGTTTCTTTCCTTTTTTTTAAAAAAAATAGTATTTTATTTTCCCCTAATTCCACGTAAAAATAATTTTTAACGTGTGTTTTCTAAAATTTTGAGTTCCAAATTTTCTCCTTCCCTTCCCCTCCCCATGGTTTGATATAGATTATACACAGAACATATTTCCATGTTAGTCATGTTGTAGAAGGAGACACTCAGGGCAGCTAGGTAGGACAGTGCTCCAGACCTGGAGTCAGGAAGACCGGGGTTCAAATCTAGCCTCAGATGCTTCCTAGCTGTGTGACCCTAGATAAGTCACTCAACCACCATTGACTAGCCCTTGTTGCTCTTCTGTCTTAGAATGCATACTTGAAAAAAAAAAAGATACTGAGCAAACCCCCAACAAACAAAAACCACAAAGAAAATAAAATAAAAAATCGTATGCTTTGATCTCCATTCAGACTCCATCCGTTCTTTCTCTGGAGATGGATGGAATCCTTCATTGCAAGTCCTTTGGAGGTGTCTTGAATCATTTTTTTTTTTAAACCCTTACCTTCCATCTTGGAGTCAATACTGTGTATTGGTTCCAGGGCAGAAGAGTGGTAAAGGCTGGGCAATGGGGGTCAAGTGACTTCCCCAGGGTCACACAGCTAAGAAGTGTCTGAGGTCAGATTTGAACCCAGGACCTCCCGTCTCTAGGCCTGGCTCTCAATCCACTGAGCTACCCTGAGAAAAGCAAAGTCCTTCCAAGTTGATGACTACACAATTTTTCTGTCACTGTGTACACTGTGCTGTTTCTGCTCACTTTGCTTTGCATCCAATTCATGAAAGTCTTTCCTGGTTTTTCTGAAAGCATCCATTCGTCATTCCTTAGAGCACAATAATCTTCCATCACAATCACCTTCCCTCGGTTTCCAATTCTTTGCCACCACAAAAATTGCTGCTATGAATATTTTGGAACACATGGGTCCTTTGCCTTTTTTTTCCATCTCTTTGGGATACAGACTTAGTAGTGGGATTTCTGGATCAAAGGGTATGCACGGTTTTATAGCCCTTTGGGCATAGTTCCTTATTGCTGTCCTGAAGGGATCAGTTCACAACTCCACCGACAATGCATTAGTGTCCCAATTTCCCCACATCCCCTCCCGCATTTGGCGTTTTCCTTTTCTGCCCTGCTAGCTAATATGAGCTGGTACCTGAGTTGTTTTCATGGGCATTTCTCTAGTCAATAGTGATTTAGAGCATTTTTTCGACTGACTATCCATAGCGTGGATTCCTTCATCTCAAAATTGCTTGTTCATGTCCTTTGACCTTTTATCAGTTGGGGAATGACTTGCATTCTTATTCCTTTGACTCAGGGCTCTATATATTGGAGAGATGTCAGGCACGCTTTCAAGTGGGGTTTCCCCACCCTAGTGTTCAGATCATACGGGGACATTTATTACAAATAATAGTGCAGATCCTCTTACATAATGCCGGTTACAATGAAAACAGACAGAACAGCCACCAGCAGCAGCAGATGGGACTGTCTAGACAGCTGGGTGGCAGAGGGGATAGAGCTCCTGGCTTGGAAGCAGGAAGCCTCGAGTTCCAGTTCAACCTCAGACGCTCAGACTGGGCAAGTCCCTTCACCTGTTTGCTTCCATGGCACAGCTGTAAAATGGGAATAATTCTAGCACCTCCCTGCCAGGGTTGTCTTGAGGATTAAATGAGATGCTCTTTGCAAAGTGCTCCCCCAGGACCTGGCACCTAGCGGGGCTGTGTACATGCTGGCTGGTTAAAGTAAAATTCAGCAGTGGGTAGGCGACCTGCTCCAGAACAAAAAGGAAGCACGACCCCCCCATGCAAGGAACAAGGTCCTGAGGCCAGTGTGGCCGCCCTTCCGGGGTGGCTCCTGTTCCCCCGCCCTAGCTCATCGCTCCTGGTCCCCGTTGGGATGGCACAAATGAACTCTGGGGCATTCGTCTTTGGTAACTGCCAAATACCTCAACCTGCCCGCCTGCTGGGTCTGTGGCATGCACGGGAATGACTCTGCTCCAGGCCGATCGGATGGATCTTGGTCCGGTTAGTTAGGGAGGTCAGTGACCAAAGAGAACCGCCATGCTATGCCCGTGTCTCCCTGCTTCTCAGTCAGACTTATAAATAGTATTAGCTGAGGGGCAACTAGATGGCTCAGTGTCTGGAGTCAGGAGGTCCTGGGTTCAAATCTGTGTGACCCTGGGCAAGTCACTTAACCTCTATCTCCTAGCCCTCGCTGCTCTTCTGTCTTAGAACCAACACCCGGCATTGATTCTAGGAAGGAAGGTGAGGGTTAAAAAGAAAGAAAGGCAGTTCATGGGGAGCCTGGTGGCCCCAAGTGCAGAGAGGAGCTCTTGGGGGGCTCCGGAGAGGCCCCTCTCTTCTGGCGCGTCATCGTGAGTCTTCAAGGGTATGCTCGGTCTTTGGTTCCTCGCCGATGCTCCCCCAAACCCTCCCAAAGCCATGAGGTGAAGTAATAAGGAATGCCGGGGGTCAAACGACAACGTGCGGCCTAAGAAATCAGTTCTTTAATCCACTTAAGAGAAGGGGACGAGCAGGTGCTTTGGTGGCCACGAGGCTCCCTTCTCCCTTCCCGGGTGGGATGTGCCCACTGGCTCGGGGGCCCCGGCCTCTCCCCCTCGCGGACCCTCGTGCCTCCGGTATAGGAGATGGTCCTGGTCGGTGGGGGCGGTGATTCCCCCGCAAGATGGCTTCTGAAACGGTAGCTACGAGCAAACCAACTCTTCCTAGCCCGACATCTCTGACACCGAAGCGAAGAGGCATGAAGAAGGGGCGAGGGGCCCGCTAGGGAGTGGGGCTCTTTGCTTCTGCCAGAGAACTGTAGTGGCTCAGGTGGATGCTGATGTTCACCGACAGAGGGTCTGCCTCATAGTCCGGTTCCTCGAACAAGGCGACCTCTTTCCTTTTGTCTGAGAACAAAAGAGAGTCGTGTTAGCCATAAAGCAGGTGGTCCTTCCTTCCCACCAGCCCCTGAACTGCCTCCTCCAAACCCATCAAAGGAAATGGTCATCATATACTCTTGGTCTAAAACGTCCACTCGGTCCACCCAGGGGGGAGTAAATTAATGAAAACTGCTAACCCAAGAGGTTGTACAGCCTGAACACATAACCGGGTCAAGAAGGATTTAGAAGGGGGAGCCAGGCCTGGAGATGGGAGACTTCAGAAACTGCCTAGCTGTGTGACCCTGGGCAAGTCATTTAACCCCCAATGCCTAGTCCTTACTGTTCTTCTGCCTTGGAACTGCTACACAGTATTGATTCTAAAACAGAAAGTAAAGGCTTAAAAAAAAAAAAAAAGGATTCACATGGAATTAAAATAAGGGGATCAATTATTCAGGCAAAATGCAAAAATTATCTCAGCAATTCTGATCTCAGACAAGGGATACTGTAAATAGCTTAATAGTAAAAACAGATGAGGGGCAGCTGGGTAGCTCAGTGGATTGAGAGTCAGGCCTAGAGACAGGAGGTCCTGGGTTCAAATCTGGCCTCAGACACTTCCCAGCTGTGTGACCCTGGGCAAGTCACTTGACCCCCATTGCCTACCCTTACCACTCTTCCACCTATGAGCCAATACACAGAAGTAAAGGGTTTAAAATAAAAAAAAACAAAACAAACAGATGGGATTAAAAGGGATAACCAGAGAAACCACATTATCTGTAGAGGCTCAAACTTAACATACATGCCTTGAATGGCATAGTATAAATATTTAAAGGAAAAGATTAATTTACAGGGAGAAATTGCCCATAGAAGTATAATGGTTGAGGACCTTCAATGTGCCCCCTTCAGAGTGAGACAAAACTTATATGGTGCTCCAAAACAGTGTCTCTGGCAATGCATAGGTCAATGTTATTTGAGCTTCAGTGAAAAGGGGGCAGTTAAAGTGGCTGGGTGGGTAGAGGGCTAAACCTAAAGACACAAATCTGACCTCAGACACTTCCTAATTGTATGACTCTGGGCAAGTCCCTTCACCCCAGTTGCCTGGCTCTTACTACTCTTCTGCCTTAGAATAAATATTTAGTATTGATTCTAAAGCAGAAGGTAAAGATAAAAAAAATGGGGAGATAATAAGATGGTTCCAGAATTGAGCAGGAGGAGATTAAAAAATGAAGTTCTTTAAAAAGACCCAATCTCTTTCCGGGTTAAGATGGCGGCAGAGTAAGAAGCAGCTCTTAACCTCTCCTGACCGAAACACACAAAACTCCTCAAGGGGACATAAAAACAAGTCCAGACGAACGGAGGAACCCCACAACAGGGCAAAGCGTGGACGGTACGTGGAATCGAGACATTTCCATGCTATAAAGGGCTCTCACTCAATCGCGAGCTGAGCAACCGCCCCACCCCCACCCCCTCCACACTCACCTATAGCTCCGAACCCAGCTAAAAAGAAATAGAGCAAGTTTGGGGCACCCATCGAGTCATCGGCAGCTCCGGGACCTGTTCCTGAGAGCAGCAAGACTTAGGACCCCATTAAGTCAAGAACGCACGCGAAATCTGAGCGCGCGCGCCAGAGCAGAGAGTGGACTCTGGACGCAGAGTGCCGGCTGAGCAGAGGCTTGAGTGGAGGCAGACACAGCCAGGAACTAAAGCCTAAGTGGGGAACCAGTGCAGACGGGTATAGGACTGTGGAAGCAGCGCCCTGAGACTTGTAAAGAAACCTCCAGCAGAGGATCAAGCAAGGGAATCCACCAGGGGGCTTGACCTTGGAAAAAACTAGAACTCAGTCCCCAGGAGCCAATAGATCTCAGACAGACACTGAGCGCGAGGATAAACCTGAGAAGCTGCTGGGCTAATGATGGCTAATCAGTTACAGGAAATTCAGAAGAGAAAGAATAATAACAAAAAAAAGAAGTCTCTAACACTCGACAGCTTTTACACAGAGAAAATCCAGACAACCGAGCAAACAGAGGAGGAGAACAAACAACCATCCAGACCCTCCCCAAATAAGGAAAACTCCTCACAAGCTATGGAAGAGTTCAAATCTGAGATTTTGAGGAAAATGGAAGAGATCTGGCAAGAAAATAACAGTTTAAAAGGTAAAATCTTGCAACTGGAAAGCGAGGCTCAGAAACCAAATGAACTGATAAGCAAATTGAACACAAGAAATGACCAGATTGAAAAGGAATATCAGAAGATTATGGCCGAAAACAAGAAGATTATGGCCGAAAACCAAAAGATTATGGCCGATTACCAGAAGATTATGGCCGAAAACCAAAAGATTATAGCCGAAAATCAATCCCTAAAGGCTAGAATTGAGCAAGTAGAAACTAATGATCTCTCAAGACAACAAGAACAAATAAAACAAAGCCAAAAGACTGAAAAAATAGAAGGAAACATGAAATATCTCAATGAGAGAGTGACAGACCAAGAAAACCGGTCTAGAAGAGACAATTTGAGAATAATTGGTCTTCCAGAAAAACCAGAAATTAATAAAAACCTGGACTCTATACTAACAGAAATAATTCAGCAAAATTGCCCTGAAGTCCTACAACAAGAGGGCAATATAGAC
>NC_058130.1:753492054-753605361 GCF_016433145.1 Gracilinanus agilis
ATGTCCTTCAATTGGGGAATGGCTGAACAAACTGTGGTATATGCGGGTGATGGAATACTATTGTGCTAAAAGGAATAATAAACTGGAGGAGTTCCAGGCGAACTGGAGAGACCTCCAGGAACTGATGCAGAGCGAAAGGAGCAGAGCCAGAAGAACTCTATACACAGAGACTGATATACTGTGGTAAAATTGAATGTAATGGACCTCTGTACCAGCAGCAATGCAATGACCCAGGACAGCTCTGAGGGATTTATGGTAAAGACGCTGCCCACATGCAGAGGAAGGACTGCAGGAGAGGAAACATATAAGAAAAACAACTGCTTGAACGTATGGGTCGGGGTGGACATGGTTGGGGATGTGGACTCAAAACTACCACACCAATGCAACCACCAACAATTTGGAAATAGGTCTTGATCAATGACACATGACAAAACCAGTGGAAATGTGCGTCGGCCATGGGTGGGGGGAGTGCGGGGGGTGAAGGGGAAAGTAGGGGCATGAATCATGTAACCATGTTAAAAATGAATATTAATAAATGTTTAAATTTTTTAAAAAATGGGCAAGGATCTGTTTGTACAAAAATATTTATAGCTGTGCTTTTTAGTGATGACAAAAAAATGGAAAATGAGGGAGTGGCCCTCAATTGGGGAATAGCTGAACAAACTGTGGTATATGATAGTGATGGAATACTATTGGCTATAAGGAAGGGTGAATCGTTGGATTTCTAAAAGAGCTGGAAAGACCTCCATGAATTGATGCAGAGTGAAATAAGCAGAACCAGGAGAACATTGCACAGAGTAACTGAAACACTGTTGGATGATCAAATGTAATCAACTTTGCTATTAAAAGCAATGCAGGGGGCAGCTGGGTAGCTCAGTGGATTGAGAGTCAGGCCTAGAGACAGGAGGTCCTAGGTTCAAATCCGGCCTCAGACACTTCCCAGCTGTGTGACCCTGGGCAATTCACTTGACCCCCATTGCCTACCCTTACCAATCTTCCACCTATAAGTCAATACACAGAAGTTAAGGGTTTAAAATTAAAAAAAAAAAAAAAGCAATGCAATGATCCAGGACAACTTTGAGGGACTTGTGAGAAAGAAGCCATCCACATCCAGAGAAAGAACTGTGGGAGCAGAAGTGCAGAAGAAGACATATGATTTATTACTTGTTTATTTGGGTATAGGATTTGGGGTTTTGGTTTTAAAAGATTACTTTATTGCAAAAACAAATAATATGGAAATAGGTTTTGAGTGATAATACATGTATAATCCAGAGAAGGGAAGAGGGAAGGGAGACAACATGAATCATATAACCATGGGAAAAAAATAAAAAAATAAAATAAAATGCAAATGCAAATAAATAAACAATAAAATCATGTTCCCCCGCCCTTACCCCAGAGCATTTATTGGTAACGAAGAGCTAGCATTCATTGTACTTGCAAAAGAGAGACAGAGAGACATGCCTTGATCCTGTGATATCTTTCACTAGTATGGGATCACATGGTCCATTGTAACCACTTACCTTCTCTTTTCCTTTTTCTTCTTCCTTTCCCTTTTCTTTTTCCTTCCCTTTCCCTGCCTTTTTCTTGTCCTTGTCTTTGTCTTTGTCTTTGTCTTTGTCTTTGCCTTTGTCTTTGCCTTTTTCCTTTTCCTTCTCTTTTTCCTTCTTGTCTTTCTCACCTTTTCCTTTCTTGACAGCTGGGGGACTATCCACTGGAGAAGGAAGAATTAGCCAAGAAGCAACCTGGGAAAATCAGATGAGTATTTCCTCCATCATTCAGTAGGGCTGAATGATCTGGGGAACATGGACTGTGGCCTTGTTGGGGTTTCCTACGGCATTCCAGGAGACTGAAGGTTCAGCCAGCAGCCAGTCAGTCAATAATCATTCATTAAGTGCCTGGTACGTGACAGGCAAAAACCACTTTTTGGAAGCCCCTTAGTAAGTGTCTATGCTAGGTTAAGCAGGATGGAGCCCCTCAGTGATGGGTTCCTTCTGATGAATAAGGCGTTCTTCACCATCCTGGAGCATCACGAGGGCAGACGAGTCTGGCAGAAGATGGGAGAACCTCCCAAGATACTTACTCCTCACCCTGCCCCCCCCACCCCGATTTAGTAACTCTCAGGCCCAGCTCAGGATCAGGGACAGGGATGCCTGGTTCCCCTCCCTCGCTTGCTCACTCGCTTCCTAACATGTCTCGGTTACCTTTTCCTCCACTATGTTGACTCTGGTCCCCTGAGACAGGAAGGCCTTCAGCTTTACCAGATCCTTCAAAATATGTTTCTTCTTATAATCAAACTCGATGACATTTTCCCAAGGCTTCTGCTCTGTGTTAAAGAAAACTGACCTTTGGGGAAGGAGACAAAGGATGCATCAGCACACCATTGCTGTCTCATTAGTAGAAATGGGGTGGGAGAGATGACAAGCTTTTATGTCATTTTATACACACATATATGTTTATATATTTTTTACCAATTACATATAGTAATAAATTTCCGCACAAGTTTTCCTAAGTTCTATGATCAAACTTATCTCCCTTCCTCCCTTCCCTTCTCCCTCCCAGTGCTGGCAGGTGATCTGAGTTATACATGTATTAGCATATAAATATATGTCCCTAGTGTTCATTTTTGTGAGTGATCTTATAAAACCCAAATAAACAAGTGAAAAATGGGGTGCTTTCATCTGCACTTGGACTCCAACAATTCTTTCTCTGGAGGTGAAATGACATTCTTTGGGGATGACACACTTAAAAAAAAAAAGTCTATTTAAAAAATGTTTTATGTATTAAGTGTCTCAAAATGGAGATTAAAAAATCTTGCCTTTTTCCATCCCTTTCTTTATTTTTAAACATATCTTTCTTCCTTTCCCTCCCCATGGAGCCATCCCTTACTCAAAAAGTTCATCTGACAAGGAATGTGATGTCGCACCCCCGCGCCCTCTGCTTTTATATGGAGGAAGGCCAGAGGTACATTTTCCCCTCTCCTCTCTGGACCAAGCTTGTTTATGATCATTATATGGCCGACTGGATATGGAGACAGAAATAAAATCTGGCACTTTGAATTTTGGACACAAGGCTGCCCGAGAGAATTTTATTAAATTATTCCAATTCTAAGAATCTCTGCTTAGAGAGAGAAAAAAAATCGAAAGGGATGAAGAACCGTCTGACCTCTGAAAATCTCTCTCTGGGGCACAAGCCATTCTTGTCCGTTTGATGAGCCAATACTGGGCGTCCATCTTTAGTCCCTTCAAATGGAAACCCATTTCTTGAAACCATTCAGTCCACTCAAGGGTGGAACTAGGGGATAACCTTCATTAGATGGCGGCTCAGTAGGAGATGAAGGTATATCTGTTCTGTGTTTGACTAGCATCCAAATCTACATTGTAGAAGTTTCTAGTTTCTTCTTACATTTTGACTTGCTTTCCTCGAAGAAAGAACCTAGGCCTTTGGCAAGAAATCATTCTTAAGCGGATTTCAGGGCACTGTTTCAGAATGAATTGGAGGGTGGGGGGACGAGGGGAAGACTAATGAGGTTTCTAAAGTAGTCCCAATATTTAATTGGTAATATGCAGCTTAAAGAGAGGTGGTGGTGGTGACGGAGGGGATAGATTTTAATATGTTTCCACAAGTGGTTTAAGTTCTTAACTGAAAATGCATTAAGCTAGGTAGCACAGTGGATAGAATGCCAGGTTTGGAGTTAGGAGGTCCTGGGTTCAAGTCTGGTCTTGGATACTTCTTAGCTGGGTGACCTTGGGTAAGTCATTTAACCCCAGTTGTCTCATTTCTCTGCCTTAGAATTGATATCCAGTATGGCTTGTAAAATAGAACCATAAGGGGATCTGGAGAAGCCAATGTACCCTTTCTCAGAATAATTTTTTAAATATTCATCATTGAAGGAAATGCTACATTTTAGTAAGAAGTGAGTGAAAAGAAAGATGTGCATTTTCCCTCTCACCTTGGGTTTAGATTTCAGTTCCCCCAATACTTTCCATCCTTACCCTGGGGGTGGGATAAGCTGGGGATCTTGGGGCTCTGCAGGTTCTTTAGGCTCTCCAGAATCTTCCAGATTTCTGGAATCTTTCGAATGTCCAGGGGACAATTCATTCTTACTGAGGCGCTCCTTGGAAAGCAGGACTGACAGTACTGGGACAGAGATGGGCTGGAAAGGCTGCCAGGGAGATATACAAAGAGGACCGAGGTGGCCCGTTGAAGACAAGTTTCACCTGCTGCAATGGAAGCAAGGCATCTTGGATTAAAGAAGCAATTGCAAAGTTCAACGTGGAATCAGCGAGGTGAAGGTGAACTGGGCCAGTAACTCTAACGGAGTGCCTTAGGCAGAACCAGGCTAATTCTAAAGGTTTGTGGGTTTGTGACTCGTATCTCCAGGGCCCTTCATGGGGAAACCAAAGCCCAGAGGATGGCAGATTCCTAGAGACGTCAACAGATAAACCATGGGATGCACTAACCATCCACCATGCTGACTGCCATTAATCTATGCCAACTCCTTGGTTTCTGTTAGGGAAGCCCCCTGACTGTGGCCTCCTGGGGGGAAGCGGCCCAGGCACACAGTGGCGGGGTGAAGCAGTGTGCCCTTCCCCCCTCGACACCCCCAACTCTCACCCACCTCATACAGAGTACTGCCACTCCCCTTCCCAATGCTTTTTTCGTCAGGCATAAAATTATACGTCACGTAGTAGCTATAAACATTAAGGGGACCCTCGGGTGGCGGCTCCGGGTCCAAGAGGGAGGAATCCAAAATCCCTGTGACATTCTTTATGGTCACCGTCAAGCAGGCTGCTTCTTCTGTGTGTGCTGCAAAGGGGATGTTCGAGTCAGTTCGCAAGAACCCAAGACAGATGCCTGGCGATGGAGGTATCTGCCGGGTGCTGGGAAGATTCTGGGGTCACCATTCCCCACCAACCCAACCCTGACCTGGGGAAGGCAAATGTAGTTTGTGCTACTGGCCACAGGAGGGGAGTCTTTAGCCAGGGAAAACCCTACCAAGTCCCAGGAAGGTTTTCCTTTCAAGGGATCATTTCTGGGGCTGGGGAAGATCAGGAAGCTTCCCCCAACAGCAGGACACAAGGGTGAAATCCAGGAGGCCCTTCTGGTTGTGGTGTGGGAGAAATGATGCTAAGGATAAACATTTATTTCTAGATCTCTGTAAGGGTGACAAAGTGCCTCCCAAGTTGTTATCTCATTTGATCCCCCACAACCACCCTGAAGGCATTATGATCATTCTCATATTTACAAGAGAGGCAAAAGGAGACAAACAGAGATTAAGTGACTTGCCCAGGGTCACACAGCTGAGGTCTGAGAATGAACTTGCACTCAAGGTCTTCCTCAGCCTCTAAATAACTGGGGAACTGCTTAGAGAAAAAGAGGAGCGTCCACACAGACCTTCCCTCCACACCCACCTTACCTAGTTTGCAGCTGATTCCCTGGAACAGGTGCCTCTCCTCAGGGGAGACGGTGATCTCATCGAGCATAAAGAGATGACTCAGGCAGTCGATGGTGTAGCCTCGGTAATGGGGCAGCAAAGCCAGGGGGTTTCCCTGCAGCAGCAGCAGCCTCAGCTTCTGCAGGGTGGCCAGGCTGGCCACTATGTAGCGGAGCCCAGTCAGGTCATTGCAGCTCAGGTCCAGGGACACCAGATTGGACCTGAAAGGGGAAACCGTCCGGGGCCTCAAAGATCCCAGGGAGAGGGCAGGCGAAGACCAACGGCCGCTCTTGGCTCAAGGAACCACATTGGACCCCCAAAGCCCATGAAGCTGTGCTGTGCGAGGACTGGCACCAGCCACTGAACAGCATCTCTCACCCAGAGGCAGGGTCTGTCCAAGGACAGTGCTCAGGTTGGGCCAATGGGGACCCCCTGCTCTCCTCCAGGAGCCCCCCAGTGCCATTAGTCAGACTGGCCGCCATATTGGAATGCATCAAGCCGTGCTCCCACACCTCCCTCCGAATGAATAATCCTGCTGACTCTGTGCTCACTAATTTCTAGCTACAGCAGTGCTTGGCCTATCAGCTTGTAGACAGAACAAATATTAAAGCTGCACCGCCTTTGAGAAACCTCCATTTTGAATCTTTGGCCCAATGGAATGTCAACTCCTCAGTGGGGTTTTTCATTGTCTTTGGGTCCTTCGGTGGCCCAAACACAAGATGCTTAGTAAGCCCTTCGGGGACTGGACTTACACTTGTGTGCGCTCTCAAGTTGCTTCCCTCTGGCCTGTCCGTCATCCCTGCCTCTCCCCCAGGCAATCAGCTAACAGGCCTCTATGAAACGCTTACTTGGGCCAGACCCTATGCCAGGTGCCTGAATGCAATTCTGCCTCATGGGTAAAGCACGAGGGACCACTAAGCTGGCATTTAGCATATTCTAACTCAATTCACAAACCATCTTTTTTTTTTTTTTTTAACCCTTAACTTCTGGCTTAGAATCAATCCTATGTATCTATTCCAAGGCAGAAGAGCAGTATGGGCTAGGCAGTTGGGGTTAAGTGACTTGCCCAGGGTCACCCAGCTAGGAAGTATCTGAAGCCAAATTTGACCCCAGGACCTCCAGTCTCCAGGCCTGGTTCTCTATCTACTGAGCCATCTAGGGGCGCTGATTCACAAATCATCTTCATACCCCCATGTCTCTAGAAATGCTCTGCGCCTTAGCCATCACCTAATCAAGTCCAGAGAGAGGAAGGCGCTTGCTTCTGGTACTATGAATGGTCAGTGGCAGAGTAGGGCCTCCGGATGTGGTGCTGTTTTACCTGGTCCCTCTGGATCTCTCAGAGAGGCAGAAAGTTGCATATACCTGGGGGGGGGGGAACCTGCAGCATCTCCAGCCCTGGCACAGGGCAAGCTCTCACTCACTCAATAGCCATTGGCTCTTTGAAAAGGCCCAGACTATAAGCTCTATCAAACTGCTTGCTATCTCAGAGAGCGGGGAAGAGAGGGAGGGAAAGAATTTGCAGTTGAAAATTGTTTTTAGATGAATGTTAAAAATTGTTTTTAAATGTAATTGGGACAAATAGAAGGGTTTTTTCTTTTCTTTTCTTTTTTTAATTTAAAAAAGGAAAAGAACCAGAGAGGCAGTGAGGTGGCTCAGTATTTAGAAAGCCAGGGCTGGAATAGGGAGGATCTGGGTTCAAGTTTGGCCTCAGACACTTCCTAGCTGTATGACCCTGGGTAAGGTTTACTTCAACCCCAATTGCCTAGCCCTTACCTCTCTTTGGCCATGGAATGGTATCAATTCTAAGACAGAAGATAAGGGATTAAAAAAAAAAGAAGAAGAAGAACCAGAGAAGAGTACAAGTAAGGGCTAGAGGGATAAGTGGCAAGAGAACAGAATGTTGGACTTGGGAATCAGGCAGACCAGAGTCTGAATCCTACCTTACACACTTCCTAGCTGTGTGACCCTGGGCAAGTCATTTAACCTCTAACAGTCTTGGTTTCTCCATCTTTAAATGAAGATAACAATCGCACCCACCTCTTAGGGTGGCTGTAAGGACAGAATGAGTTACCCAACACAGACTCTCTTCCTCTGCTACTAACTACCTGTGTGAACTTCACTGAGTCAAAAGTCTGTGAGTCTGTTCATCTGTAAGATGGCAGCAGTTAGAAGAGATGATGCCCAAGGCCCTCCTAGCTCGAAGTCTCAGGAGCCTCCTCTCCACAATGCCCCAGAGTCTTGAGGAGTAGGGAAGGTGAGGCAGCTTAATAAAGACCAGAGTCCCCCCCTAGTTATGGATCATCTGAGATCAGAGAGAATCAACTGGAAAGCCAAGGGCGCTATTTTCTCCGGGGCTGAGCTGGGGACTTGGCAAAGGAAGGGCAAGGAGAGAAAAAGAGGGCCAGAAGGCGGATTTTCCCACTGACACAAATTAAAAAACGAAACACATTTTTCCTCCAAGCAACAAAGCCAAAAAAAATACCCAGCCACCCCCCCACCCCCACCCAAAAAACAAAACCTCAACACAGAACTGCTTATCAGCATGTTATCTTCTACAATCACACCAAATACTAACAATTTCCCACAGAATAAACTTCCTCACTCTACTCTTTCTTTCCTTCTGATGACATCCTTGTATCCGACACTCTCAGAACTTGGTCTATGAGGGCACAGGAACTATCCCTCCCATGGCTCACATTCTTCCAAAGAACAGGAAAAGATGGCAGAACTACATGCAAGTCATAGGTTTGTTTATTAAACTTTGAAACACTGGCTAATGGATGATCTTGTACATAAACTATCTATGGCTAGCACTCTCTGTTAACCAGGCTGCCTAATGGAAGTTTCTTAGCAATCTTATGAGGTCAGAAGAAGAAAGGAGGGATGGTGAGTCTCAACCGGTTATGAAGTGAGCTGTTAAACAGGAGCCTGGGTAAATGATCAGCAGAAAAAGGGGAGGAGGGTCAGAAATTACTAGGGTCACAGAGGAGAAATGGGGCTCCCTTGCAGTTTTCACTAATCAAAGTTTTTATTTTTCTCTTCTACGAGCTTGGAAATTCATTTTAAAAAATCTTTATTGAGCACCTAAGTTGGACTTGTCCAAGGTCAATCTACCCTAAAACAAAACAAAACAAAACAAATACGTGTGTGTGCGCGCCCAGTCACCTTTGTGAACATCTATAATTGCAATTTCGTGAATGTGGGAGAGGGAAAACCCAGCAGCCTCGGACCCTGACAATTCTCTCTAGTGATGGAGACGTTGCTATCTTTCCACACCACTCCTTGGGATTTCTAATTTTCCATGGCTAGCCCTCCACATAGATAGTTCACAAACAAATATGCTCAATAAATAAGGATTAGAGCAAACAAACAAGTAGTCATATGTTACGGCATCTTTCCACAGGAAAAGGTCCCTGGATGATCCATCAGCAAGCTTTTTTCTGCCCTTCCATCTCCTATTGCTTCCTGGGTTTCCCTCATTTTGTGGGCTGGATGAGAAATATAAATCTGACGCCTGTAGCCACAAGTCAAGAATCGGCAAGCCAAAGACCCAAATCAAGCTATCGTAGCCACCAAGAAACGTCGCTATGCGGCGCGTACAGTTGCTTGTTTTCCTCCCACCATTCAGAGGCCCTCAATTACCAGAAAGTGGCTGTGAGAAAATGGCTTTCCAGGGAGCCAATAAGTTTGTTGTGGCCCATGCCCAAATGCTGGAGGGCAGGAGGCGGGTGAGAGCACAGACACTGGATGCTGGTCATCTCATTTCCATAGAGCTCCAGAACCTGAGTGAGGAGAACATCACAAAGGCAATGACTGGGAGAAAAGACGAAAACCAGAGCTACTGAACTTACTTCTTTGGGGACCCCGTGGGGCCCAGGAAGGAAAGTTGGATCAGGACAGTTGTGCCTTCCTAATACATTTCTCCCATTATGGTGTCATGGGAGGAATTTGCTGGCCTGAGGTACTGCCGATCCATCTGGACATATTCCCGAGGCCCTGGCTGAGAGGACGCAGTCTTTGGTGGTCCCCAGGAACTGAGGCCCAAGAAAGTAACTCTCAAAGGAATGTTGTCCCCTTGGTGGTCTCTAAGAGTTGTGGAATCAGCTGCTTTTTGGAGGCCTTTTCCTTCGGGAACCCTTTTTCTTTTTGGAGTCTTAGGGGATGGGGTCTTTTCCCCTAGTCTCACAAGGCTCCCCCCTCCTGGCCACAATGACGTTTGAGAATCACAAGGCAATGGTATCAGCTGGTCAAGGTAAGGCTGGGCAGATCAGTCTATGATTAGTGATTCTGTGAAAAGGTCATGTCCATGGGGGCAGCTGAGTGGCTCAGTGAATAGAGAGTCAGGCCTAGAGATGGTAGGGTCCTAGGTTCAAATGTGGCCTCTGACACTTCCTAGCTGGGTGACCCTGGGCAAGTCACTTGACCCCCATTGCCTAGCCCTTACCATTCTTCTGCCTAGGAACCAAAGTTGGTTCTAAGATGGAAGGTAAGGGTTTCAACAATAAAAATGGAAGGAAATATGCTTCAGCCTTCCCTAGAGAGACATCAACCTACATTCCTATTGTGTCTCTCTGCCAAGTCCCTCTCCTCATCTAACCAATGAAATTTGTCACAGAGGAGGTAGGACACAATTCACTTATTCAACAACTGTTTATTGAGCAGCTAGTAGATTAGGTGCTGGGGATGGGTGGGAGTGGAGGGGAGCTCTAAAGTCTGCCTAAGGCAAGGCCCCTTCCTTCAAGGAGACAGCCATAACTTGCATTCACCCTATATGTCCCGTGGCCAGGAAGGGGGAACTGATCCTGGAGAGGGGGCCCAGCATGGAGGGAATCACGCCGTCTCTGCCCTCAGGAATTCTAGAGAAATATCTCCCACAAAACTTTGGGATGGCACACAGAGAAGGTCTTCCCAAGGGTCCTTTTAGTAAAGGTTCTCAGTGTGACATTTCTCTATTTCCTTCGCCAAAAAAGTCTCAAGATGCCCAAACCTCCCAGGTGTTCAGGAGCCCATACACGAAACAGAACCCATCTCCATAGATATGTCAAAGGCCATCTTCTCTGAGAAACGGGCTAGAACTTGAATCTAGGAACCCTCACATGATAAAGTTGCTGCCAAGACTGGACATGACTATTACTTTTTTTTTTAACCCCTCCCCTTCCAACTTAGAATCAATTCTGTGTATTGGTTCTAAGGGAGAAGAGTGGTAAGGGCTAGGCAGTGGGGGTTAAGTGACTTGCTAGGAAGTGTCTGAGGCCAGATTGGAACCCAGAACCTCCCATCTCTAGGTCTGGCTCTCCATCCACTGAGCCATCCAACTACCCCCTTGCTTCCATTTTTGAAGGAAAGCAAGACCAGGGGGTGGGGTGGGCAGGGACCCTGTGGCTATAGGGACATATTTTCCAGATTGGAGATGAACCTGAACTCAGAGGCATTTAGGAAGGCTGGCCAGTGGCAGGGGGAGGATAAGAGAGGCAAGAGAGAAAGCTCTGTTTCTCTCCCAGAAGCCTCTCCACCAGGGTCTGGCTCAGCTATTCAGCAGGTGGCAGAACTACATTCCTTCTTCTCTTTTGGCACCAGGCAAAGTATTGTCAGGCTTTAGCCTCCAAACTGGAACCTGGGCAGGGCTTTGAAAAAAGCTCAGAGTTCATCTTCACTGACCCAGGCTGCCCCCTGGCGGGCTGCCTATAGCCCACCCAATGGCGCTGGCCTCAGCCACAGCTCTGGCTCCAAGGCTCGGGCCATAAAGCACAAGTTACCTTAAGGGTTCGGGGCAGATTCATGGGATCCACCGTCTGGATTCGGTTCGCGCTCAGGATCAATTCTTCAAGCTGAAAGAACTTGATCAGGCCTTCATCAACGAGAGTGATCTGGAAGATAGGGGAGGTGGGCTCTGTTCCCAAAGCGCGAGCCAGCGCCAGAATAAGAACACCCTGGCTCCTCTAAATAGAGTCAGGAACATGTTTGTGGAATTTCACAGAGCTTTTAATGATCCCAAGCTGCTTCCTGGCATCCAACCCATCCTGTTAAACACATACATTCTCCAAGTGATGACTGTGAATCTCGGAGCATCACACACAGACTTAAAAAAAATGAAGAAACCGGTGATGCCGTCCATAGTGGCCAGGGACACGTAGAGGTGAAAGTCAGCTCTACTGTATTTCCAGGGATAACTAACTCTAAGAGTTGGAGCAAGAAACAGAATTCAGGAAATGCATGATCTGTAAAGGTGGTGGGAAGGAGGAGAGGTAGCCAAGTGGCTCAGTGGATTGTAAGCTGGGAGGTGCTGGAGTCAAATCTGGCCTCAGACACTTCCTAGCTGGGTGACCCTAGACAAGTCACTTGACCCCCATTGCCCAGCCCTTACTGCTCTTCTGCCTTAGAACCAATATACAGTATTGATTCGAAGATGGAAGGTTAAAAAAAAATATGGTGGGAAGGGTGTCGTAGTGACACCTTAAAGCTGGACTGGTACCCACAAAACGCTAAGCCACATGGAGGGCTTCTAGCACAACACGTAGGACAGGAACTCTTGACTTGGAGTCTATAAAAGTATATTTCAATAGAATTCGTTTCTTCTGTAATTCTATGTGTTTTATTTCATGCGTTTATAAGCATGATTCCGAGAAGGGGTCCGGGGGCTTCACCAGACCCTGCTGCAGGAGGCCAGGACACAGTGTAGGTGACAAAGTCTTGCTCTAGGATGGTGGGAAATCAGATCAGAGAAGGAACAGAAGAGCTGGGACCGAGACCAGTGGAGGGAACACCAACGTCAACGGTGCCACGAGAGGGGGCAGGGAGCAACCATTTTAGACAATAGAATGGCATCTGCCCCGATGGATTTTCAAGCCCTGACTCACACGGCAACTCACTGTGTGACCTTGGGCAAGTCTTTTCATTTACTTAGGCCTTAGTTTGCTCATCTGTAAAGGGAGAAAGTTGGACTAGAGCAGTTCTTCCCTTTTGGCAGCCTGGTGAATTATAGAATCATGTTTTTAAGAAATTGAAGGAAATGCTCCATTTCACGTGAAAGGTAGTGGGGAAAACCTTTTCTATATGTGTGTGTGTGGACACACACACACATGTAGACACACATATATGTGTACATACACGTTCACAGAGCCCCTGGATGAGAAGATTTTAGGATTCTCTTCCCCAGTCCAGCAATACCCCCTTGAATCTTCCCTCTCTTCTACCTCTATCTGTTGCCATCTGTTTTATGTATTTTCTCTGCATCTGTTCTTTTGCCTTTCTTTACACACCCTGCGCCTCTCATTAGGCTGTTAATTCTCCCCTGCCCGGCCCTAGAGCAAGCATAGACATTAGTCTAATTTCCTGACCCGTGGATGCAGTGTAGTCAATTTATGGAGGGTGGGGGGAGGGGTGAATGGCCCGTTTCCCGGAGCCTGAAAGGCTCTGATATAGTCTGATATAAGGGGGGGGGGGGGCGGTCTGTCTTTCCCCAGGACGCATCCTCATTCAGGTTCTCCTAGACCCTTTCCCCCACTTTCCTTCTCTAGCTCATTTTACAGATGAGGAACTTGGGCAAATTGGATGAAGTGACTTGGCCAGGGTCATATCCTAGATGCCTTTTTTTAAAATTACTTATTAATATCCACAAGGGCTAGATGGATTTTTAATGAACATCCCAGGGACTCATAAACAAAATAAACACAAGGCATTAGTTTAACTCTGGGCCACTAACGGCTATGGGTTTGATCCTCTTTCTGCACAATCAGCATGGGTGTTTTTGTTAGCAAGTGTGAAAAATATGTCCCTTTTCCCAGAAGATGGAAATATGGAAACATGGATTATTGGGAAGATGGGCAGGAAAGGAGTCCAGTGGGGCATGCACAGCTGAATTCCTTGCAAGGTTCTGGGGAATAGACCCATAAAGAATAAACAAGGCAGGCATTGCCCTCTTCTGGCTACATGGAATCATGTGATCAGATATTTTAAACCAACCCCTTCATTTTACAGATGGGGAACCTGAGGCCCAGGGAGAAGTGAATTCCTCAAGCTTGCGAGGTGCTTTGACTCCCAATCCAACACTCTCAGAGAAGAGTTAGAAGTTACTGCTTTAATAGATTGTATACTGTTGAGAATTCCTACTCACTCAACTTATTAGCCCCTGAGTTCACTATAGAGGCAGATTTAGAACTTGGGGGGTTCTAGGCTCTCTGGATTCTTGTTCTTTTATCCCCCTTTCTCTTTCCTTCATCTTACCAATAATTCATGGAAGGAGGAGCCCCCTTTGTCCCATGACCCTCTGCCTCTGGATCCTTTTCCCTGTCTCCAGCACTTACCCCCTTGTTCACCAGTCGGAGGGATTTGAAATAGGAGAACAAGAAGTCATCTCCAATGAGGAAGGGGTTCTGGATGGCAAGCTCTCTCAAATACTGGTCTTCCATGGTTGCATCTTTGTCTAGAGCCCAGGGAGATTCTGCACTTTGTGCCAGTCTTAACAAGGATTCCATAGACTCCTCTTCAGGGGGCACTTTTTCTGGCATTTTGGGGATCAGACCTTTCTGGGTTTTTAAGTGTTGAGGGGAAAAGCGGGCTTTGTTCTGTGGCAAAAGGGAGAGAGGTCATATAAGGTTAAACTTACACTCAACAAGTATTCATTTATCCAACAAGTATTTCCTAGGAGCTCGTTGTGGGAAAGGCCTTATATTGGGCACAATAATATGGTTCCTGGTCTCAAGGAGCCTAGGAGGGAAGAAAGTCACTTTCCTAAATGGGACCAAACAAGAAACCAGACACCAATAAGACACTAAAGGAAAATGATAAATGTTGAAGGGAGTGTGGCAAAATTGTTACACTAGTGTATTACCAGTGGAGTTGTGAATTGATCCAACTATTCTGGGGGGAGGCAATTTGGAACCATGCCCAAAGGCCTATAAAAGAATGTGTGCCCTTTGATCCAGTAATACTACAACTAGGTCTATATTCCAAAGAGATTTAAAAAAATGTGAAAGGACCTGTTTGTACAAAAATATTTCTCGCTGTTCTTTTTGAGGTGTCAAAGAATTGGAAACTAAAGGGATCTCCATCAACTGGAGAATGGTGGAACAAATTATGGTACATGATGGTGATGGAATACTATTGTGTTATAAAGAATGATGAATAGGATGATTTCAGAAAAAGCTGGAAAGATCTCCATGAACTGATACAGAGTGAAATAAGCAGAACCAGGAGAACACTGTACACAGAAATAGCAATATTGTGGAATGATCAACTCTGATAGACTTAGCTACTATCAGCAAAACAGTGATCCAGGACAACTCTGAGGGACTTTTTTTTTTCTTTTAAACCCTTACCTTCTGTCTTGGAGCCAATACTGTGTATTGGCTCCAAGGCAGAAGAGTGGTAAGGGCTAGGCAATGGAGGTTAAGTGACTTGCCCAGGGTCACACAGCTAGGAAGTGTCTTGAGGCCGGATTTGGACCTAGGACCTCCTGTCTCTAGGCCTGGCTCCCAATCCACTGAGCTACCCAGCTGCTCCCTGAGCGACTTCTGACAAAGAATGCTATCCACTTTCAGGAGAAGAACTGTTGGAGTAGGAATGCAGATGAAAACATATGCTTTTTTACTTGTCTATTTGAGTTTATGTCTTGGGGTTTGGGTTTTATAAGATTATTCACTTACAAAAATGAATAACATGGAAATAAATAAAATTAAATAAGAAACCTTAGGAATTCAGCTTAAGGAGAGAGACTTTCTATCTATAGAGACCAGAGAAGGCACTAGAAAAGTGATATTTGAATAGATTCTTGAAAAGTAGAGCTAAATAGATGGGAAGACAATTGCCAGAAATAAGGAGGTGTTACAGATAGTGGAAATAAAAGCAGCAGAGTTTATGAAGTAACAATTAAGGCAGTTTGGCTAGATTATAGAACACATTGGGAGATAGCTTGAGATGAAATTGGAAAGGAAAACTGAGGCCAGACCTTGCAGGCCAGATTGAAAAGTCTGAATTTCATACTATCCAAAGACAGGGAAGTGATATCATCAAGGGAATCCCCAAAGCAAATTAATATAGTATTAAAGTAGGGAAAGATTAGAGTCTAAATATGATAATTCAATTAGACAAGAACAAAGATTTATTAAGCATCTACTAAGTGCAAGGCATTACTAGACAAAAATGAATAAGTTCTCATCTTTGAGGAATTTATATTTGCCTGGAGACATAATACAGAGAGTCTAGAAAACTAAATACAGTGATATCAGAAGGGAAAGAGGGTGCCAGGAAGGGCCTCCAATACCAATAGAAAGTGACACCTAACTACAGCTTTTTTCTTTTAATTTAGAAAATTTCCATGGTTCCATGATTCATGATTTTCCCCTCTTTTCCCTTCCCCTTTTGGAGATGACAAGCAGTTTCACTGGGTTATACATGTATCATTGTTCAAAGCCTATCTCCATGTTATTCATATTTGCAGTGGGTGAAATCTTTCAACATCAAAACCCTAATCATATCCCTATCAAACTATGCAATTGATCATATGTATTTCTTCTGTGTTTCTGCTCCCACAGTTCTTTCTCTGGATATGGACAGTGTTCTTTCTCATAAGTCCGTCAGAATTGTCCTGGATCATTGCATTGCAGCTAGTAGAGAAGCCCATTACATTCGACTGTGCCATGGTGTATCAGTCTCTGTGTACAATGTTCTCCTGGTTCTGCTCCTTTCACTCTGCATCAATTACTGGAGGTCATTACAGTTCACATGGACTTCTTCCAGTTCTTTATTCCTTTTAGCACAATAGTATTCCTTTTTTTTTTTTTTTAAACCCTTACCTTCTGTCTTAGAGTCAATACTGTATATTGGCTCCAAGACAGAAGAGTGGTAAGGGTAGGCAATGGGGGTCAAGTGACTTGCCCAGGGTCACACAGCTGAGAAGTAGTTGAGGCCAGATTTGAACCTAGGACCTCCCGTCTAGGTTTGGCTCTCATTCCACTGAGCTACCCAGCTGCCCCCTAGCACAAAAGTATTCCATCACCAACAGATACCACAATTTGTTCAGACATTCCCCAATCGAAGGGCATCCCCTCATTTTCCAATTTTTTGCTACCACAAAGAGAGCGACTATAAATATTTTTATACAAGTTTTTTTTTCCTTATTATCTATTTGGGGTACAAACCCAGCAGTGGAATGGCTGGATCAAAGGGCAAGCAATCTTTTAAAGCCCTTTGTGCATAATTCCAAATTGCCCTCCAGAATGGTTGCACCAATTCACAACTCCACCAGCAATGCATTAGTGTCCCAATCTTGCCACACCCCCTCCAACATTTACCATTTTTCTTTGCTGTCATATTGGCCAGTTTGCTAGGTATAAGGTGGCACCTCACAGTTGTTTTTATTTGCATTTCTCTAATTAGGAGGAATGTAGAACAATTTTTCATGTGATTATTGAGAGTTTTGATTTCTTCATGTGAAAACTGCCTATTCATGTCCCTTGACTATTTGTCAATTAGGGAATGGCTTAATTTTTTGTAGATTTGACTTAGTTCCTTATATATTTGGGAAATTAAACCTCTGTCAGAGAGTTTTGTTATAAAAATGTTTTCCTACTTTACTGTATTCCTTCTAATTTTGGTTGCATTGGTTTTGTTTGTATAAAATCTTTTTAATTTTTGATATAGTCAAAGTCATTCATTTTATACTTTGCAATGCTCTCTATCTCTTGCTTGGTCTTAAATTCCTTCCTTTCCCACAAATCTGACAGGTATACTATTTGATGTTTACCTAACTTATTTTATGATTTCACTTTTTATATTTGTCATTTACCCATTTTGAATTTATCTTGGTATAGGTGTGAGATGTTGATCTATATGTAATTTTCCTCATACTGTTTTCCAATTTTCCCAGCGGCTTTTGTCAAATAGTGAGTTCTTGTCCCCAAAGCTGAGATCTTTAGGTTTATCGAACGTTAGCTTGCTGAGGTCACTTATCCTAAGAATATTTCATTGATCCTCCCTTCTGTCTCTTAGCCAGTACCATATTGTTGTTGTTGTTTTTTTAAACCCTTACCTTCTGTGTATTGGCTCATAGGTGGAAGAGTGGTAAGGGTGGGCAATGGGGGTCAAGTGACTTGTCCAGGGTCACACAGCGGGGAAGTGTCTGAGGCCGAATTTGAACCCAGGACCTCCCATCTCTAGGCCTGGCTCTCAATCCACTACTCGGCTGCCCCCTACCATATTGTTTTAATGATCACTGCTTTAGAGTACAGTTAAGATCTGGTGCTGCTAGGCCCCCCTCCTTCACATTTTTTTTTCATTATTTCCTTTGATATTTTTGACCTTTTGTTCTTCCAGATGAACTAAATAGAGCTTTGAAGGAAGCTAGGGATCTTATTTTTTTGAAGTAGAGTGTGAAGACAGCCCATCCCACATCCAGGACAGAGAGCACATGGAGCTTGGGGAATGTAAGAGGGAAGAGGGTTCACTTGGCTAGCTAGGAAGTATATGGATGCCAAAGGGTGATGGGCTTTCTTTTTATTTTTAAAAACCCTTACTTTCCATCTTAGAATTAATACTAAGTATTGGTTGGAAAAGAGAAGAGTGGGAAAGGCTAGGCAATGGGGGATGAGTGATTTTTCCAGGGTCACGCAGCTAGGAAGTATCCCTTTGGCTGCCCACTGGTGATGAGCTTTAAATGCCAGGCAGAGAAGCCTGTCCTGGAGGTAATAAGAAGTCACTGAATAGATAATTTCTTCTTTGTTTTGAGGTGTTTGTTTTTCTGAGACTGGGTCACCCTCTCTCACTCAGTTCAACAGTCACACCCAGGCCCCATCCCATTACAGATAAAGTGGAAGGCAAGAGAGATTCTTGAGGTTTCAAACCTGGCTGAGCGGGCCAGTGTGATAGGAATGAAAAGAAAAAGAGAGAGGTGGATGTGAGAGTTATTTCGAAATGGGAATCCATGAGAATTGGCTCATGATAGGACATGGAGCACTTACAAGAGGGAGAAGCACACGGTTCTACCTTGCTACCACTGGCAGAAACAGACAAGGGGGAAGTGCGGCTGTCCAGTATTTCCAGGAGTCCACTGAAGGCGAGAAATGTAGAACTCTGACACCCAACTTATTTATCTTTGGATTTCAGGCATTGCTGGGCACAGAGGAAGGGCCTAATAAAGGATTATTTGCTGATTATTTCTATCAGTGCCTTAGCATAGGTTCTCAATAAATGAATGTAAGATGAATGATATGGCCATCCTTCAGAACTCTACTACTACAGGGCTACATAGATGTATACCCACATTCATATGCTGCCCAACTGAAATTTAAGAAGCCAAGCTGGAAATTTCCATATTAAAAGTTAAGAGGGGCAGCTGGGTAGTTCCATAGATAGAGTTTCAGGCCTAGAGATGGGAAGGTCCTGAGTTCCAATCTGGTGGCCTCGAACACTTCCTAGCTGTGTGACCCTGGACAAGTCAATTAACTCCCATTGCCCAGTCCTTAAGGCTCTTCTGCCTTGGAACCTACACTTGTATCGATTCTAAGACAGAAGGTAACTGTTTTTAAAAAAAAATAAAGTTGACTAAGAAATACATTTGAGGTCGATTTTCACATGGAGATTGCTACAAAATTTGGTTTTCTTAGTAAAAACAATTTTGTAACAGTAGCTTACCACTACTTGTCTCTGAAGATTATCTGGAGATGAAGGGTTCCACAGCAGAACTTTATCTGACTAGTGTTCTAGTGTTCTGTAAGTGGCTTACAAAATGAAACAAAGTAAACTAGGGCGATTTGTGGCAACAAAGAACAAAAAGCAAGTAGATGTTCATCTCTGGGGGCATTAATGGTTAGATGAGTGCTAGAAGAATATAATGGATTATCACTGAGCTGTAAAGTCCAACGTATGGGTAGGGGGCAGCTGGGTAGCTCAGTGGATGGAGAGCCAGGCCTAGAGAGGGGAGGTCCTGGGTTCAAATGTGGCCTCAGACACTTTCTAGCTGTGTGACCCTGGGCAAGTCACTTGACCCTCATTGCCTAGCCCTTACTGCTCTTCTGCCTTAGAACTAGTACACTCTATTGACTCTAAGACAGAAGGTAAGGGTATATAAAATAAAAAAGATCATCTATAAGATGACTGCAGGGAAGCATGGAGAGACTTATATGAACTAGTGAAAAAAATGAAGTAATTTGAACCAAGGAGATGACATAGAGAAAGACTACGATGATGGAAACGGAAAGAAAAACAGAGACAAAAGAAACTAAATGATTTATAATTATGACCTGGTTGTTTCCTGAAGAAGGATTAAAAAAATGCATTCCCCTCTCTTCAGGACCAAGGCTTTGGCCCATAGACATGGATCCCTGGATATTCTGTCATCATTGACTGTGGCATTGGTCACTTTTTAAAAATTAAGCCTTACCATGTATTGGTTCCAAGGCAGAAGTACAGTAAGGGCTAGGCAATGGTGGTTATGTGACTTGTCCAGGGTCACACAGCCAGGAAGTGTCTGAGGTCAGATTTAAGCCCAGACCCTCCCATCTCTGGGAATGGCTCTCAATCCACTGAGCCGCCTACCTGCCCCGTGTTGGTCACTTTTGCTCAATAGTTTTGCTTTAAGGGAGAATTCTCTGGGTAGGAGAAGAGGGAGAGATTTACCTGGAAGAGAAGGTGCCATAGAAGCAAAAGATATCAAACAAATTAGGAAAAAAAGAGATAGATTTAATGTATATGTGTGTAGAACATTCATTGCAGCATCAGACCACAGCAGGTCAGATAACCCTCTAACCCTGAGGCTTTACTTCACCATTCTTCTTTGTTGCAAGGGAGGGTTTTTTATCAAAAAGTGACTCAGATATTTAAAAAGGCATCACTATGACAAAAAAGTTGAAAAAAGGATAAAGGATGGAAGATCATCATAGTAATACCTTTTATGGCAGGTAGCAAAGCAAGTAAAACCCAATAGGTAGCCATCAATTGGGGAATGGCTAATCAAATTGTTTTAAAGTAACATAATGTTATTGTGCCATAAGAAATGACACATAAGAAGATTTCAAAGAAGCATGAGGAAACTCATCTGAACTAACATAGAGGAAAATAATTGAAACCAAGAAAACAATGCTCACATTGACTACGTCAACATAAGGGGAAAAGAAGCCCGACTGGATCCATCAAAACTGAACAGGACAATCATAAAGATCAAACTGGTCATTGGAGCAGAAAAGTTGAGAAAAAGCACCTTCCCCGCAACCCATGCACAGGTGGGGACTATCCCCGGTGCTGTCAGAAGTGGCTGATGTCTTTGTTGGCTTGGTGGAATTGTCTTTTTACTCATTGTTTCCAAGAGAGAGAGCTCTGTGGGAAGATAGGGAAGAGAGGAAGGGTATATGGGGAAAATAAAGTTGATATAAAAACTAAAGAAAACAGTAAAATAAATTTTAAAGAAAATAAGGGCATATTGATTGAGTGCTACTGATTGTCTGGGCAAATGCTCAAGAATTAAAAGTCATAATTCCCCCTCTTTTGGGGAGTTTTCAATTTGGCTAGGAAATAAACGTAAATATGAAGTAACTACAGAATCAACATGAAATGAGGGCCCCCAAGCCTCATCACGGTATGGCAGCATCCTCAGAATCTCAAAGGCTAGGCCAGTACAGTCCATTTCAACCATACTGAAAAGGCTTTGCGTATGAGCCAGGTGACTGAGTGTATGTCTATCTTTTGAAAACCAATCATTAAGAGGCTCACTGTCAGATGGACACCTGCAAAGTAATGGATTTTGAGGGTCACAGCAGCTCTGGAATGCGATCTACTGAAAAGAAGGCTGCTAGCTGCATTGAGAAATAAGACATACATACCAACAAAACCATACATCCTTGACATATTGAAGTTACTCCAGAATCCTTAGGAGGAGCATATAAATGAGAGCAAACTGATTCCATAAATGGAAAGCAAGATAACAGTGGATTCCAACTGTAGACTACGAGACTCACAATTTAGAAATGTGCCCTCTGAGATTACCTTGAACTTCCTTTCATCTCAATTTCATTTACTTATAAGGCACAGAGAGAATGCAAGCTTCCTGAGGGCGGGAACTCACATGTTTGTCTTTGCATTTCCAATACCTAGCACCAAGGTGTTTAGTCTGGTATTCATACATAAGTTTATTCAATCATCAATATAAGGTCTAGACTGAGGCTAGAAGCCCATTCTTAGGAGTGACAGACTTTATTCTTGAGCCAGGAGCTCTCCTTGGGGTTACAAGCTTTATACTGAGATTATGGACTCTTCCCTAGAATTCAGAACTCTTTCTTGGTTTGAGAAGCCCTTCACTGAGCCCAGGATCACCTTTACCAGGGTAGGAAGCTCCATCCTGGAGGCGGGGCCCTTCTCCTCTGGTTTTGCCCTCCATTCCTTTTTCTCTGTATTATGAGACAATATTGGAGTGACAAATTATATGTTGAAACCTGGAGTCCTCTCCTAGAGTTACAAATTCTGTATTAGACCATGCAGAGGGCTGGGTCTAAGTCTTCCATAGTCCATAAAAGAACTCTACAGTGTTGTGGTACCTGGAATCCCCCAACTCTCACTACAGGAACTAGGGATGTTTAAAAATTATTTCAACAGACCTTCAAAGAAACTCTCTGCGCTAGAGCCAAGATGATGGAGTAGCTTTTATATCTTTACCCCCTTTGCCCCCCTCCCCCCAAAAAAACCCTCTTCCAAATAGATCTAGAAAACATGCCTGACTAAATCATTATGGGGACATTCTGGAAAAAAGTCACAAGGAGTCATTTTTCCAGCATAGTGAGACAGAGAGGTCTGCAGATATTAGAGCCAGGACCAGAAACAGCCATGCATGGAATGCAGAGCAAAGCATACGATTTTTCACTGTAGTTTATTTGTGTTTTTATTTTGGGATTTTGCTTTTATGTGAGTATTATCTTAAAACAATGAACAATATGGAAACGTATTTTGCATGATAATATGCATTAACCCAAATCAAATTGCTTACCATCTCTGGGAAGGGGGAAAGAAGGGATGGAAGGAGACAATTTGGATTTTATAACTTCAGAAAACATATATGGAAGATTGTTATTACATGTAATTGGTAAAATAAAATACCTTTACATACAAAGAAATAACCATGCAGGGCACTTCAGCACCTAAGTATAAGCTCTGGTTCTGTGCTGGCAGTTCCTAAACCTATACCAGGGAATGGGTACTATCTGGCAACTTTGCCACCTAAAACCCAGTTCTAGGACATAGATCTCAGGTGGACTGATGAAGAAGGGGCTTATGTACTTAGGGAGAGTGTTTAGAATAAGAAGCAACTGCAGGTCCTGGCACTAGATAATTTTTTACTTGTTCTGGCAGTCTTTTCTGCCCTTGTTCTGACCCTAGTCGCCTCCCTCCTTTCAATTGCACCTTCAACTGAAAAGTGAAAAAAAATTTTGCTTTGATCTACATTCAGACTCCATCAGTTCTTTCTCTGGAGGTGGATAACATTTTTTTTTTATCATGGGGCCTTTGGAATTGTCTTGGATCATTGCACTGATCAGAATAGCCAAGTCACTCACAGTCGATCATTATACAAAACTGCTGCTACTATGTACAATGTTCTCCTGATTCTGTTCACCTCACTCTGCATCAGATCATACAAACCTTCCTGGGTTTTTCTGAAACCATCTCCTTTGTCATTTCTTTTAGCACAATGGTATTCCATCACAATCACAGATCACAACCTGTTCAATCGTTCCCCAATAGATGGGCATCCCATCAATATCTGGCTCTTTGCCAACATAAAGAGAGCTCCTAGAAATATTTTACTACACATAGGCCCTTTCCCCTTTTCTCTGATCTCTTTGGTATACAGACCTAGTAGTGGTTTTGCTGAGTCAAAGGGCAGGCAGAGTTTTATAGCCCTTTGGGCATAGTTCCAAACTGCTCTCTGGAATGGCTGGACCAGTTCTCAACTCTACCAATAGGGCATTAATGCCGCAAATTTTCCACATCCCCTGAATCATTTGTTATTTTCCTTTTCTTTTACATTACTCAATCTGATAAGTGTGAGGCATTACTTCATTTTATATCCTGTGATACTCTTTATCTCTTGTTTTGTCATAAATTCTTCCTTTATTCACAAATCTGACAGGTAGAATATTCCACAGTCTACTCATTTGCTTATGATATCACTATTTATGTCAAAATCATGTGCCCGTGTGGACCTATTGCAGCTCTGTAAAATTAATTTTATGTTACCATCCACTTCAAAGTGCAAAAATAATTGCTCTAAAGGAAATGATATTGGAGATTTCTGTGGTAAGATTATAGCTTTAGAAAAAACCAACCTCAATTTCTGCCTCTTATTATCCTCAGCTTTTTTCAAAGCTCAGCTCTAGCACCCCCTCCTTCTATGACGTCTTTGCTAATCCCCAGCTGCCTGCCCCCTGAAATTACCTTGAACTTTATCTAGATTTCACTTGTGTATTTGGGCCACAGAGAATTCAAGCTTCCTGAGGGCAGAAACTCTCATTTTTGTCTTGGTTTTTCCAATACCTAGTGCCACAGGGTTTGGCCTGCTATTCAGAAATATCTGTTAACTCAATCATGTGGAGATTAAAATTAATATACCAAAATACTAAATATTATATGTATAAATATTTTATTAATAATAAACTAACAAAGGAGACTAACTAAAAGGTACTAATCAGCTCACTCCCTGGAACCAAAGAGAAAGAGGGAGGAGTTACAGCCAACTATAAAAAAATAACATGACCACGCAAACATGCAGGAGAGATTAAAGGGATTTTGGGAAAGCTAGGACTTATGGGGGATGAAGTCCAAGGTTCAAAATTTCCATTTATACAATCATTAATACTGAGGGTAGCAGCCCATTCTTGGGAGTGACAGACTTTATTCTTGAGCCAGGAGCTCTTCTTGGGGTTACAAGCTTTCTACTGAGATTATGGACTCTTCCCTAGAATTCAGAACCCTTTCTTGGTTTTGGGAGCCCTTTACTGATCCCAGGACCCCCTTTACCAGGGTAGGAAGCTCCATCCTGGAGCCAGGAGCCTTTTCCTCTGGTTTTGCCCTCCATTCCTTTTTCTCTGTGTTATGAGACAATATTGGAGTGACAAGTTATGTATTTGGAACCTGGAGTCCTCTCTTAGAGTTACAAATTCTGTTGTAGATATAAGAATTATTCTCAGGGAATTACAAGCTCTGTACAGGGCAAAAAATCTTTTGTTGGCCCTGGGAGCTCTTTGCCAAGGCTTGGGAACCCTCTACCATGGTTACAAGCTCTACACTATGGGAGGCTGTTATCTTGGGTGCTAGGTCCTATTCAGGGTGGGGAGCCTTTCACTAGTCCCAGAAGCTCTTTAAAGTGGCAGGATGGAAGAAGGAAGGGACTTGCTACCAGAGCTGCAAGTTCCTGGTCACCAGATCATGGAATCATTCTATAAAAGCAATCATGGGAGAGGGACAGTAAGTGACACAGTCGATTGAGAGCCAAGCCTACAGAGCAGGGGTCGGCAACGTTTTTGGCTGTGAGAGCCATAAATGCCACATTTTTTAAAATGTAATTTCGTGAGAGCCGTACAGTGCTCACAGTGCCGCTCCTGTAACAGTGCCTGAAAAAAAATTGACTTTATGGCTCCTGCAGAAAGAGCCATACGTTGCCAACCCATGCTATAGAGAGAGGAGATCCTGACTTCAAATCTGGTTTCAGACACTTCCTAGCTGTGTGACCCTGGGCAAGTCACTTAACCCACATTACTTAGCTTTTACCACTCTTTTGCCTTGGAACCAATTCACAGTATTGATTCTAAGAAGGATTAAAAATAAAGGGCAGGGGCAGCTGGGTAGCTCAGTGGAGTGAGAGTCAGGCCTAGAGACAGGAGGTCCTAGGTTCAAACCTGGCCTCAGCCACTTCCCAGCTGTGTGACCCTGGGCAAGTCACTTGACCCCCATTGCCCACCCTTACCAATCTTCCACCTATGAGGCAATACACTGAAGTACAAGGGTTTAAAAAAAAAAATCTTAAAAAAAAAAAAATAAAGGGCAATCCTTGAGCAGGGCTGGGAGCTTTTCCTCGGGGTGACAAATTCTGTAAGGGACAGTGAATTTTTCACTACCATTATAAAGTGTCTCAATACTACGGATAAGAACTCTTTCCTCAGAAGCTCCAGATGCAGTGGCTCCCAAACTTTTTTGGCCTACCACCCCCTTTCCAGAAGAAATATTACTTAGCCCCCTGGAAATTAATTGTTTAAAATTTTAATAGCAATTAATAGGAAAGATAAATGCACCTGTGGACATCACCACCAGAGGGGGGTCCAGAGAGAGCTCTGCCCGGCCAGGGAGCTCTTCCCTGGGCTCTGTACCTTGCTGAGGTCTTAAACATACCCTTACCTTCCAGTTTATAATCCATACTGTGTATTGGTTCCAAGGCAGAAGGGTGATAAGGGCTAGGCAATGGGGGTTAAGTGACTTGCCCAGGGTCATACAACTAGGAAGACAGATCTGAACCCAGGACTTCCATCTCTAGGCCTGTGCTGAAGCCTTTTATTGGCTCCAGGAATTCTCCAATGCCACAGGGCAGGAAGAAAGCCCTTTACTATGGTTATAAACTCTTTCAGAGCCAGGAGCCCTTGCCTCAAGTTACAAGATCTGAAGTGGATCTGGGAGCTTCTCACCGTCCCAGAGTGGAGTGGGAAGGTCTTTTCTTTAGCAGGGTCCCAGCTCCATATTAGAGCTCCATATTAGAGCCTATCTAGGGTCATGGGGAGGGGGGAGCGCAAACCCTTTCCCTGGATGGGGGTTCACCAGTTTCAGGGGTCGTTTCCCAGGGTTTTCCACGTTCTCTCTACCATTGGTCCAGGAAGCCTGTAGCCAAGCGGCGTGCCCTGGAGGACCAAGCTCCGAGCTGGGGCTTAGGTTGGGAGGGCTTTGTAGCACCCTTTGCCAGAAGGCGAGGTTCTAAGGGGACCTTCTCAAGGCTCTGCGGAGACACGAAGGCCCCTCTCTCCAAGCCCGTGGCCCCTTCCGCCCTCCCCGGGGGGGCTCACCCAGCTGCCCAGGCCACATGGGAACTCTTGCAGACACAGCTTGCGCAGGTGCTCCTTGTAAGCCTTGCTCACTGTCACAGTGCCCAACTCGGCCTCCATGGTGGGGAGGGGCTCCCCAGAGTGCACTTCTCTGGGTGGGGAGGGGGGGTCTCAGGGAAAGGGGGGCGCAAGGCCTTAAAAGAGAGGGGGACCTGCTGGGGAGAGGAGCACGAGAGGAGGAGAGAGCGAGGTCTTGGATGGGGAGGGGAGCGTGAGGCCCAGAGAGGGCAAGGCGGGGAGGGGAGAATGAGGCCCCGGGTGGGGAGAGGGGCGAGGGACCCAGAGGAGTAGGAGGCGCGAGGCTTTACGAGGGGGGGGCCCCCGAGGGGAACAGGTGAGAGGCCCGAGAGCGAACATTCGGAAAATTCGGGGAGAAAAGGCCCCCCAGCGCACTTGGGTCCAGACTGGAGAGTGTTGCTAAGCAACCGCTGAGTTATTGCCTATCCCCGCCTCCCTCCTGTCCCGCGCACATGCGCAGAGGCGCTGGAGGAGGCCATGAGGTGGGCTAGGAGGCTGGCACCCAGCCGTGGCCACCAACCTCTGGCCAAGTGCCTGGGCTTTAGAGTTGGGAGCTGGCCGCAGAGATCTCTCTGGCGAGCCGTTCGGGATCAGAATCCCTCCCGGTGCACTTGATAGCTGTGGGAGCTAACTGTAAAATGATGACTCGAGGTAAAATGTATTTCCCTCCCTGGGGTAGGGTGGGCGTCTGATGAAATCACCTGTGCAAATGTCAGCTCCTTCTGTTAGCCAAGCCCCACCGGCCCATTTCACAGAAGAGGAAACTGAGGTCAGGTGAGGCAGATCCCTTACCCTAGGTCACCCGTGAGATTGAATTTGGACCCCCATCTCTGACGTTTAGCTATAGGAAGATAGGCATGGTGGGAGAGAGAGAGAGAGCACTGAGCTTGGAGTCCCAGGACCTCAACCTAGTACGTACTACCAGTACTTGAGATCTTGGACAAGTCATTTAACCTCTAGGTTTCAGTTTTCTCATCTGTAAAATGACTCTTAAGGTCCCTTTCAGCTCTAAGATATTAACCACCAGCGCTATTGCCCAGTCTCCTTAGTTGTCTGAGCCTTAGTTTATTCATCTGTTAAATGAGGGCTACTAAGAGCCAAGCACTTAGCCCACAGAATAATTACTGCATTAAAGAACCATCAAAATGTCAATTATTTTTTTCTACTGCCATTACAATGCAGTCCTTCAGGATCTATGCTCCATAGTTTAGACAAGTGCCTGGCACATAGTTGGTGCTTAATAAATGCTCATGATCTGACTTCTAGAGTAAAGACTAGCTATTATTCATCGTCATCGCCATCAACCTGCATATATAAAATGTCTGTTAGTTAGTGCTAGTCAGTCAATCAGTATTGTGTACTCTGTGCCAGACACTGTGCTAAGCCCTGAAGGTACAAAAGAGGCAAAAGAAGATCCTTGCCCTCAAGGAGCTTATAATCTAATGGGAGAGACAATGAGCAAACAATTATATACAATCAAGCTATAGAGAGGGAATATTATTTATATGCACAGATAAATAATATAGAAATAAATAGGATATAATCAACAGAGGGAAGGCATTAACATTAAGAGGAAAAGTTCCCACACTTCTTTGGAGCAGAATTTTCCATTCCTTTTATCTTCAATAACTACATCCTTAAATCTCTTCCTCTTTCTTTCCAAAGCACCCAAATACGAGAATGGAACAAGCTTATCCAAATCATCCAAAAGCCACAATGATATGGTTTTCTTTACTGTGTGGGTGACAGAGGAGAGAGAAAAAGCATTCAAATAGCACCTACTATATTGCCAGGCACTGTGCTAAATGCTTATTTACAAATATAATCTGATTTAATACTCACAACAATATTGTGGGGTAGGTGCTATCACTAGCCCCACTTTATAGTAGGAACAACTGAGGCAAACAGATGTTAAGGTACTTTCCTGGGCTAATAAGCATCTGAAGGTACATTTGAATTTAGCTCTACTCTGTCCACTGAACTACCAGCTGCCTCAGATGAGGCCAGGGTGATCAGCTTTTGGGGATTCTGAATAATAAGTCTTAGGTAACTCCGTACATGACAACTTGTTAATTAGATAAAGGATTTTTCTGGAAATTCTTTCTGAACTTCAATGTTAATTCACCCAAGCAAATACTTATTCAGCATTTATCTCATGCCGGGCATTGGGTGCCAGGCTGTGCTAAATTCTGGGGGTACAGAGAAAGGTAAAAACATGATCCCTGGTTCAAGTTGCTTAGAGTCCAATGGAGAAGATAATATTTAAAAAAATCAACTTTATGTACAGGTAAGACATATGAATAAATCACAGGTAATCTCAGAAGGAATGAGGCAGAGTGCAGGGGTAAGAGGAAGGAAGCTTCTGACAAAAGAATTAGAATGTGAGCTGAATCCTGAAAGAAGAACGTGAAGAGGAAGAGTATTCCAGATGTAGTGGGAAGAGGAACATTCACGTCATTGTGTCCTGTATACATCAAAGACAGTAAAGTTTAAGAAGATGAGAAAAGTAGAAAGGGGCCAGATTGTAAGGGGCTTTAAAAGCTAGAGGATTATATATTTGATCCTGGTAGTAATAGGGAGCCATTGGAATTTATTGAGTAAGGGATGGCATGGCCAGGAAAATCACTTTGGTATCTTAGTGTAGGATGGACTGGAGTCAGGAGAGACTTGAGACAAGGAGAACAAGCAGAAGGTTATTGCAATAGTCCAGGTGTGAGGAAGGAAGGGACTTCACCAGGATGATTGCTGTTTGAGTGGAGAGAAAGGGTTGATGTCTATCAAAGATATTATATAGGGGAAAATGAGAAGACTTGGCAAACAGATTGGTTATGTGAGGTGAGCAGAATGAGAGAGTCAAGAATGATGATAAGGTTTCAATGCTAGGTGATTGGGAGCATGGTACTCTTAATGATAGAGACATTTGGAAAAGGCAAGAGTTTGTGGGAAAAGCTGAGTTTAATCTTGGACATGTTGAGTCTGAGATATCCGTGGGACATCCGGTTTAATTTGTCCAATAGGAAGCTGGTGATTCTGGGCTGAAGTTTAGGGCTGGATAATTTGATCTGACAATCATCTGCATAGAGATAATAATTGAATCCATGGGAGCTAATGAGATCACTAAATAATCACCAACAGAGGGAGAAGAGAGGAGGGGTCAAAAGAAAACTTTGGGGGACACCTACTTGGGTGTAACCTGAATGACGATTCAGCAGAAGATACTGAGGAGAAGTCAGACAGGTAGGAAGAGAAACAGTAGTGTCATAAAAACCTAGAGTGAGAGTATCAAAGAAGAGAAAGTGATCAGTAGTGTCAAAGGCTGTAAAAGGCCAAGAAGGATAAAAATGAGGCAAAGGACATTTGATTTGACAATTAATAGATCAATGGTAATTTTGAAGAGAGCATTTTCAGTTAAATGATGAGAAGGCAAGACAGAAGAGAATTAAGAAAACAGTAAGAGGAAAGCAAGTAGAGGCACTGAATGTAAATGGCCTTCTCAAGAAATTTAACCTCAAAAGAGAAGAGAGCAATAAGAGGATAAGCTAATGGGAAAACTCAGATCAAATAAGGGTTGTTTTTTTAAGCATGAAGGAGACATAAGTATGTTTGATGGTAGCAAGGAAGCATCTCAGAAATACTTGAGAGATTGGAGATTGATGAAAAAGTGCTAATGATTGAAGCTGCAAGTTTCTGGAGAAGTTAGAATGGAATGCAATCACTTGTGAATGGAGAGGAGTTTGCCGTGTCAAGGAGAAGGGCCACCTCTTCAAGTGGGACAAGGATGAAAGAAGAGATAAGGGAAAACATCTGAGTGGTATGAAATGGGGAAAAGGAGAGAAGGGGGAGCTCTTGATTATGAGTTACTGATTAGCATTGGTTGGGGCAGTTTCTTCACTGAAAGGGCCTCACACCAATAAAATTACATGCCCATCCTTTCCCTCTTCTCCCTGAAAAAGGGAGAGAAATGCATTTATATAGCACTTAAGTTTTGAAAGCACTTCCCTCATAACAAGTCTATGAAGTAAGTTGGCAAGTATTATTATTATTATCTCTATTTGGCAAGTGAGAAAGCTAGAGATGAAATGACTTGCTTAGGTTGGATTTGAACTGATCACTTGATTCCAAGTTCTGTTTTTTTTTTAAACCCTTACTTTCTTAATGACAATTCTAAGACAGAAGGACAAAGGCAAACAGTGTGAAATGACTTGCCCAGGGTCACAGAGGTAGGAAGTATCTGAGATCAGATTTGAACCCAGGTCTTCCCGACTCCAGACCTGGTACTCTATCCACCCTACTACTGCCCTTCAGTTCTTTCTATTATACCATGCAGAGAGATGGATTGAGAAGTTAAAAAAGTTCTACAGAAAAGCTTCAGTTAGAGTTTTTAAAGAGGGAGGGGCGAGAATGATTCTTCACTGAATTTTCTAGTGAAGTGACAGCTGATCAGAGAACATTTATTGGTTTCAAAGTTTGTTGGAAATCTTTCTAGGATCTGTAAAATTCTTTCCCATCTTCAGAAGGTTCAATCTAAAAAGCAGAACTTAATCTCTCTTTGACTAGTGAGGAACTCCCCAAGCCTCAGATGCATTTTCTGTAGGTGCTTATCATTTTGACAAAAGATGGAGAAGATTGGACTGGTTGTCATCAACCCTGGGGCATGGCTTAGAAGTTACCTTTGTGACTAGGTCCTTGTTAGTGACTTCTCATTATCATTTGCTTCTGAAAACAGAGAAAGGGAAAAGGCAAAAACAATTTCTGGGGAGGCTTCATTTAATTGGGGTACATGTTATATGATTAAACTACCAAGAACTATCAAAAATAAAAGGATTCTTTCTCAACTCTGTGCTTCCTGTGGTTTTTCCTCCCCAAATCCTGTTGGGGGAAGGGGAGTTAAGTTAGAAACCTAGCTACGGTGGGGGTGACTAGAGCTTTTCCCAGGACACTGAAGGTAACAGGCTAGTTCAGTCTTTTCTCTTCTTCTGCCCCGATTTTACGAATAAGAAGATGAATGCTTGGGGAGGAAAGGTGATTTACTCAAGGTCACACAGCAAACTAGTGGCAGACTCTAGTTGTATGACCCTGAGAAAGCTACTTAACACCTCTCTGACTCAGTTTCTCATCTGCAAAGTAGAAGCTAGACTGACTGGTCTCTAAGAGTCTCTTCTACCTCTAAATCTAGGATGCGATCCTCTAAAGCTTAAAGCAAAATTCTCCCAGGGGGGAATAGGAAGTTGGTGGGAGAGCCAAGGAGGGATATTACTATTTTTTGCATTTTTTTTCCCAGTGGGATTAGGAAACAAAAGTGGTAGGACTCCTTGGCCACTCAGCCCAGTGACTTGGCTGCCACCACAGAGATCCTGGAGTCATTCCACTCCAGAGGAAGATGATCTCGAGTGCCTCTTGGCACAACTAGGGAAATGCCAAAAAGGGGCCGGTCTTCCAAAAGCTGGGCATACTGGCCATTGCTAATGGCTCCCCACCGTGCCCCAGACTCAGTTACTCATCAGTAGTGTCTCAGCCTCAGTTGCCTATCTCCTCAGGACGTGCCCCCCAAGGAATTCCCGAAGTGTCATCATCACCTTGTCTTCCCTTCCCTTCCCCAGCTCCAACAAGTCAGTGGTTCCGTGAGATTCAGGTTAGCCCATCAAACTCTTTCCAAGAAGATCTAGTGCTAACTTCCCTCTGCCACACTGAGTCAGTCACCTGCCCACCTCCAGGGTAAACCTCAAAATTTCCTTCCATCTTCTATCTAGCTGCTGTCGTTTGAGAGTGGGGTTTTGACCATCGTTCTGGAGAAAAGCTGAGCAATCTCTTTGCCATGAGCGATGACGCAGTCGATCAATTCCCACCCCACCTCCTTCCTCCCCTCTGCCTCCATTGGACCCTTTATATACCCTCTCAGGATCATGGCTCACACATCTGCCTCGAGAAGCTGCTCCACAGAAGTCACAGCCGTCTCTCGCTGCTATGGACTGGCATCCAGGTAGGGCTTTTTCTCCTTGAGCCAAACTGCCTGTAGGAGCCTCTAGGGATTTAGAATCCTTGACTGTCTGAGTGCAAAACAGAGAAAGAATGGGAAGAGCTGGAAGGGACCATGGAGAGGCAGGCAGTCTGATGCACATTCTCCATTAGCCCCATTTTACAGATGAGAACCCAAGCCTAGAGAGGAAGGGCGAATTCCTTCCGGTAACGCAAGTTAGAGGCGGTCAGTGGGTCTGCCTTGGATTTTCATTCTGTGAATGCCACCTGTAGGAGTCCAGGAAAGACGCTTGACCTCCCTGAGCCTCGGTTTTCCCATCTGTGAAATGGGGATAGTTGTACTTGCTCTAGGAAAGTGTGATGAAATAGAAAGTGGAACCCAGAGTCAGAAAAGACCCAGGTTCAAATCCTGGCTCGGACACATAGGGTCAGAGATTTAGAACCGAAGGGGACTTCAGAGGCTATCTGATCCAACCCCTTCCAGGTGAGGAAACTGAGGCCAGGGAAGTGAAAATAATTTTTTAAAAACACAACTGTTAACAAACTTATTTTAAGATAATCAAAGTGAAATAATTTACCTGAAGTCAGACAGGTAGTAAGTATCAGGGGATGGGAATCTGAACGAAGAACCAATGGGGCTCTAACCATTGGGGAAACCTTCCATCTTGAAAGCCCCTTAACCATATAATAATAGCAGCGAGCATTTTAAGGCTTGTGAGGTGAATTAATTAATCTCATTTAATCCTTGCAACAGCTCTGTGAGGCAGGTGCTATTATTATTCCCATTTCACAGACTAGGGAACTGAGGCTTCGGCAGGCACGGTTCACCACGGAAACAGGAGCTGTCGTCTCCTTATCATTCATTGCACAGTCTGACAGGAGCATAGATAGATGCCAATTGGCTGAGGAAGCCACGGTGGGGTGGGGTAGGGAACCCAGGGCAGAACAAGAGATCTGATTCTGGAATAACGTGTTCACTAGGTGGGATCAATTCTCTCCTTTCTTTAGGAGCTGGGCATTTCTCCCTGTGGATTCTCTGTTTGGTGATAAGCTGGGCTCCCTCGCAGGAAGTGCCCCTGCGCAACGAAACACTGGAGGTTATGAAGCAAATCATTAATGAGTTACATGACCCTGCTAAAGCACTTTATGAGTTCTACGTAAGTGTCTCCATTTAAAATTTTTTTTAAAAATAATTACCTTTTATCCTAGTGTCAATTCTAAGAAGAGCAGCAAGGGCTAGGCAATCAGGGTTAAGTGACTTATCCAGGGTCACACAGCTAGGAAGTGTCTGAGGTCACATTTGAACCCAGGACTTTCTGACTCTAGACCTGGGAGCTCTATCCACTATCTTTAATATAACAATTCTGCTGGTATAGAGAACTCCTGAATAAGACAATTTCCTCAACCAAATACTAAACATACACAAAGTAATTTGGGGTAGTCTGTGATTTTTATAGTGCCTACTATGCGCCAGGCCTGCTGCTAAGCTCTTTTTAACAATTACTATCATCTCGTTTGATTCTCGTGTCAACAATTAGAAGGTGCTAATATTATCCTCCCATTTTATAGCTGAGGTCAAATGACTTGTTCACGGTCTCACAGCTAGTTAAGTATCTGCGGCTGGATTTGAACTCTGTTCTTTTTGGCTCCAGGCCCAGAGCTCTTTCCCAAGACCACCTAGCTGCCTACCTCACAGAGTTGTTGTGAGGATAAAATTAGATGATAATTAAATGAATTATAATTAATTTATAATAACTTATTATATTATACATAATTATATAATATGTTATAATTTATAATAACAAAATATGAAATATAAATATAATAGCAATAAATTAAATTAAATTAAAAATTTTAATTAAATTTTAAAAAGCTTAGCAGAGTTCCTGGCACATAGTAGGAGCTAGAAGAATCAAAGGCTGCCCCAAATGGCTCTGAATATGTTGGAGATTTGATTCCAGGAGTTCTTCATACCAGTGAAGTCACTAGATAGTTGTTTAATAATTGCCTTTGATGACAATGATGAGATATGAAGTTAGAATGTAAGCTTCTAGAGGCCAGGGACAGTGTTTGCCTTTTTTCCAGCACTTGGCACAGAATGCTGTTACTTGTCCAACTGTTTTCAGTCATATCAGACTCTTTGTGACCCCATTTGGGGTTTTCTTGGCAAAGATATTGGAGTTGGTTCTCATTTCCTTCTCCAGCTCATTTGACAGATGAGGAAACTGAGGCAAACAGGGTTCGGTGACTTGCCCAGGGTCACACAGCTAGTAAGTGTCTGGGATGAAGATGGGTCTTCCTGACTGTGCCCCCAACTCTATTCACTGTACCACTTAGCTGCCCACAGCATGTTCTGGTGACTAACCACAACTCTCTCTTTCTAACCTTCTAGAAGAGGGAAGAAAGATTGCAAGATGAAGCTTATCCTCTCATTTCCTACGGACCTGAACTAAGTCTTTCAGCGTTTCAGGGTAACAGCAGTACATTTCTGAGGGAGCTGAAAAAGGTAGAGCAATTCAAAGGGCGCCTTCCCTCCAACCCAGGCTTCTATGACAATATCACTCATGTCATCTCTCAGCTGAGGAATCTCAGAGTCAGATCCTTTGGGACAGCCACAATTCCCCCCCTTCCAGAAGACACTAACGATGCCATGACCCGCTTTGACGAGAAAGTGTTTGCTTTGAAAACCTTTAAACAGTTCTCACATTTTATGGCATATCTCTGTGAGCCACTGCAAGACGAACGTCTAGAGAGAGGCAAGTGTGCTTGCAAGGCACTCACGACGCTCTGAGAAATGACTGACGGTTACAGACAAAGTGGGAAGAAACCCCCCAAACAATTCACGTTTCTAGAGGACTTCCAAGTTTTTACACTAGGAGAAAGAAGCAGCCGTGGTGCGGTGACTGGAGAGTTGGCCTTGGAGCCAGGAAGACCTACGTTCAGAGCCCGCCTCTGACACATATTGGCTATCCATTGGCTCTGGGTGCATACCTTTCAATGATCTAGGCAGTCCTCTCCAATCAGGTGCCAATCTATCCTGGCAGGAATTTGATCAATGAAATCACATTTTCCTCTACAGAAATATTCAAATATCATAGTGACCTCAGTAAGTTGTCATGAACTAGTTGACAGCCTATTTCTAAGGGGCAGAGATATCTATCTATCTATCTATCTATCTATCTATCTATCTATCTATCCATCCATCCATTTATTTATCTATCCATCTATCTATCTATCTATCTATCTATCTATCTATCTATCTATCTATCTATCTATCTATCTATCTATCCATATGTCCATTCATCCATCCGTCCTTCCATTCTTTCATTCATCCATCCATCCATCTATCTATCCATCTATCCATCCATTCATCCTTCTATCCATCTATTCTTTCATTCATCCATCCATCCATCTATCCATCTATCCATTCATCCATCCATCTATCCATCTATCCATCCATTCATCCTTCCATCCATCTATCCATCCTTCCATTCTTTCATTCATTCATCCATCCATCTATCCATCTATCCATCCATCCTTCCTTCCCTCCATCCATTCATCTATCCATTCATCCATCCATCTATCCATCTGTCCATCCATCCATCCTTCTATTCTTTCATTCATTCATCCATTCACCTATCATCTATCTTTCCATCTATCCATCCATTCATCCACCCTTCCATTCTTTCATTCATCCATCTAAATATATATTTATATCTATGTAGTTATATAGATATATAGATATATAGATATAGAGAGAGATAGCTAGATAGATAATCTATGTAGGTTTATAGGTCAGGGTTGTTTTTTAAATGTCCCACTTTTACTAGATTGTTATTCATCTTTATTTATGTGAAGCCACCAGTATAATGAATTTGTATTTAGAGAGGTCATGGCAAGTGTTGGACTTGGGATCCAGAAAGGCACGATGGGTCATTCATTCGCCCCTCTGAACCCATTTTCTCATTTATAAAATGGGGATAATGACGAAAGCTACCTCCCAGGGTTACTGAGAGGATTGAGTGAATGAGATAATGGCTCTTGGCAAACTTTAAAGCTATGGCTATCATTATTAACCAAAATGCATTTATCCATGCGCACCTACTATGTGAGAGGGCTTCCTCATTGGGGAGTTCCCTTTATCAAGAGAATCACAGGCCTCCTTCTCTACTCCCTGTCCCACTGTGTGTCTTGCAACATGGAGGAAATGTTCCTTTTAATTTATTGATATTTATTTGACTTGCTGTTTATGTATTTATTTATGTATTTTATATATGTTTTTACTTATTGGATGGTGACAAGACTCTTCACAGAGCCCTCGCTCTGCGTTTATTTAATAAATTATGATTTTGACACATGCGGGATCTGTCCTCAGTGGAGATATTGTGGGGATGGGTCTGTGACTCTATGGGAGTCTTGGCCACTTGGTCCTAGGACTCGGGGAGGAGGGATGGGAAAAGAGGGGGTGGAAAAGCCGTCTTAAAAGGGAAAATGCAACCCTATTACTGCTATTCCCAACCACTGGAGACACCCTGAGCCCATTTCCTTCTCCCAAAGGAGGCCGTGACTTACTTCAAACCCATTTGAACTCTTTTTCTTTTCTTTAAACAACCAAAAACAACAAAAGTCCTCACCTTCTGCCTTAGAATCGATGCTAAGTATTGATTACAAGATAGAAGAGCAGTAAGGGTTAGGCAAAGGGGGTTAAGGGACTTGCCCAGGGTCACCCAGCTAGGAAGTGTCTGATGTCAGATTTGAACCCAGGACGTCCTGTCTCTGGGCCTGGCTCTCCATACACTGAGCCGCCCAGCTGCCTCTAACCCTAAACTTCTAACTGTGCCAACCGTAACCCGTCCGTAGGTGCCTGTCCTCTATGACTGGTCCACGGTCTCCCTAAATTAGCCTTTTTAGGGGAAGGGGTCCATCCTTTCTTCCACACTTTCTCCTCACATTGGGGAAACATTGGACGAATGAGGAACTTCAGGGAATATGAGGAGACAGAGATGTCAATAGGGAAATGCATAATACGAAAGCAGGGGCAAGCCACACCGGAGGGAAAGGGATGATCGATTGGTGATGAGTCTGGTCACCCCGTTCCCTTAGGGGAAACTGAGGAACACCTGGCTTCAGCGCACTGGGTGGACCCTCCGGCGAGCTCCCGTCTTTTTCCCATGAATGACCTCCTACTAAAATCCCAGCTCCTCAGGGAAGCCTTCCCCGGCCCTGCTCAGTTCCTTTTGGTCATTATTTCCCATTTATCTGGTATAGAACCTGCTTCAAATTTATTTGAATCCATTTTCAAATGGAATCAAATTTCAAATCCATCCGATTGGGAGCTCCTCTTTGGCCTCTTTTGTTTCCCTAACGAGAAGGTCCCTAATGAATGTTGGTTGATTGACTTCTGGGAGGAAATGGGCGAGTGCCCTGGGGGAGGCACAGGGAGATGGATTTCTCCCCACATTCACTTGATCTTGCCCAGTCCAAGGGTTCTCCCAGCCTTGCTGCCCGCACTCCAGCCAAGTCTTGGTCTTCCCACTGGAGTCCTGGAGCTCTGATTGGTGGCACCGTGGGGTGCCCGACGCCAGGCCCAGGAGGCCACTTCCCTGATGTTTCTGAGCCTTGTTCCCCCAGACCTTCCCTTCTCCCTCACTTTCCTACATGCATCATCTTTCCTTATTTGATTTTTAAGCTCTTTGAGGGAAGGGCTGTCAGGCTTGTCCTTGTACCCAAGCCCAGCTGACTAGCCCAAAGGAAATACTTTTGCATTTGTTCCACACGGGACATTTACTCTGCCGGGTGGCCTTCTCGCTCTGGAAGTTCATTCCACCTCGAAAGAGGACGCCCACTCCTCCTGGAAATGCACCCCCTCTTGCTGTGGCGTCCTCGGATGGGTCGGCTCTTCCAAGATCCCCTCCTTGAGGGCAGTGGTCAGTCTTCGCTCCTCTCTCGGCATTTTCCAGATTCGCCCAACGCCAGCGTCCTTTTGTCTGCTGTCTTCTCCCAAGAGAGCATAAGCTCCTTGGAAGTCCTTCTTGATTCGGTCCCTCGTTGGGTCTGAGAATCCATCGCCGTGTTGACGCTCTGAGCAGGGTCTTGACTCAAAAGTGACTACCAGGGGTCCTTCCTGCAGAGCTGCCCATGCCCAGAAGGATCACTCGCATCTCCTCTCCTGGCAGCTTTAGAAATGTGCTTTTATGGTCTTTTTTGGTCTTGCTACTCAGCGTGGGTTTATCCCATTCCTCCTCGCCCCCATCTCTCAAACCCACATTATTTGTAATTCCTCGTTGCCCCCTTCCCCATGATCTCAGCTCTCCGGTGTCATCCAATGGACCCCCCAAGTATTACACCATACGGAAATTTGGTTCAAACCAAACCAGAAGGAGGATGGGGTTCGCCCCCTTTCTCTCTAGGGGACCACAGGGCCAATGAGCTAAATTCTGACTTTGTGGAATGAATACATACTTTTTCCACTTAAGGTAAATACATTTTCCCTTGAAAGAGACGAGTGGATTTGATCAGACAAGGGCCTGTTTCTACCTAGAATTCTTAGACAGCAGATTGGGCTCTGGCAGGAGAAAGGTGCCAGGTCACAGGATCTGGGTGACCTGTAAGGGGCTCCCCCTGCATCAGATGGAGAGGAGGGTACAGGAGGTATTCTGGGAATCGAGCCTCAGGGGCAGCAGCTCCCCACCCCGAGGGTCTGGCCAGGGTGAGAAAAGCAGCTCTACTTTAACTGTAGAAATGAACCCAAATTTCTGTGTCCCAGGAGTGCCCGTGAGGCCATTTGGGGCCTGCTGGCTGCAGCACCTGGGAGTCTCTTCCAGAGGGAGATCCCCGAAAGTGGCGCCTCTGGAAGAGGGGCAAAAGGGAGAGCGGTCCAACCTGCAGGCTGTGCAGGCACCACGATGGCCTTCTCGGTGGCAGCAATGTTCCCGGGTGCGAGGCTGGATGCGGGAAGTCCTGGGGAAATCCTGCCTCTGCTTCCCTGCTCTCCCACCCAGGGCAGGTCACCGAACCTCTCCCTGATTCACTTGGTTGTGGTGAGGCTCCAAGGAGGGAAGAGATTCACAGGGCCGCAGAAATGGCAGCCCCTTATCGCTGATGCCCAGGAGCGGCGGCTCGGCCCAGGGGGCTTCTTCATCAACCTGGTCACCACCTCGCTCAGGACCGGGTGCTCACCTTCTCCCTCCTCCAAGCCACCCCAGCAGGAGGGTTTTTTCTCCTTCATTCTAGCATGCTTTCCTACCATTACCACACAGGCTGCCTTTAAAAGTCATGCACAAAGGGGCAGCTCTGTGGCTCAGGGGAGAGCCAGGCCTGGAGACGGGAGTCCTGGATTCAAATCTGACCCCAAGACACTTCCTAGCCGTGTGGCCCTGGGTAAGTCACTTAACCCCCATTGCCCAGCCCTGCCATTCTTCTGCCGTAGAACCGTAGCTCTAATCCCTACCACAGTATGATTCTAAGATGGAAGCGAGGGGATTAAAATGAAACAGACAAAAGTCACACACAGCACAGCACAGGCTCTTCCAAAAAATAAGTTTTTATTGTTTTGGCTGCAAATATATAAAAAAATGCATTGTAGTGTTGAATACAGCTGGTGGAAATGTGCTTTTGGAGAGCGGGAAAATGGAGGAGGTGCTGTATGGCAGAGGAAGGCGGCCTTCCACACAAACACAGAGGGACAGAGAGGGGTTCTGTTTTCTGAGGTTCTGGCACAAGTCAATTTGATTACTGAAAGGAACCCTGAAACAAAAAACAAATAACGAACAAAACTCACAAGCCAGCCATTTAGACAACAAGCGAAAACCAGAGAAGTGACAGCACGGCACGCTGTGGTGCTACAGTAAAAGCAACTGAATTCACTTTTCCTTTTGCTTCAGAGCAACTCAGAAATGTAAAAAATCATCATCGCTAGATACGGGGAGGTCCGGGGAGCCTGATGGCCGAGGCTCTGGAATCCCCGCCACAGACCAGGAGCCTGCCTCACCAGTGGAAAGCTGTTTGTCCATCCTGGTTTATTAGCTGACTATTGGTTTAGATGACCCAGGTTCAAATCCTGAGTCTGGCACTTACTATGTGACTCAGGGTAAGTCACTTAATCTCCCTGGGCCTCAGTTTCCTCAAATGTAAAATGAGGAGGCTGGACTAGAAGGCCTCTAAGGTCCCTTTCGGCTCTAGAGCGCTAATCCTATCACTGAAATATTTAAAACTCCAGCTTCTCCCAAGGCCCATGTAAATCTCTTACTTCCAAAGACGTCCTAATCTCTACTGTAAAAAAGGAATATTTCAAAATTTCTCTCATGCTCCGATTTCAGACTCATTGATCCAAGAGAGAATTGAAACGAGGAAAGGAACAGAACTTGGTTGTAACGGTGACTCTAAAAAGAGGCGAAAGTCACACAAAAATAAAATCCCATTTAGATAAACGACATAAAAACAAGAAAGACATTCAAAAGTGAAGATTTTTCCCTTTTTTCCCCTAAGTTGGTTTTCAAGAGCACCAGCAAGGAAAAAGTCCCATTTGGTAAGAGTTAGGAAGGTGGGCCCCTCCGGGGGCTGGGTCTACCCTCTCCCCTAAGCCTTCCCCACGGACGGACGCACTTCAGCAATGCGCCACGTGGCTCCCTTGCTAGAGCCCAGGGCCATTCAATACTTCAAATATGGAGCCAAACTTCCTTGACCATCCTCGGATAAAGTAAAAACCTCAAACCGACCAACTGGAATTATGAACCAATGCCACAAGAAGGAGCGGTCTGGGTTGTCTTTTGCCTTCCAAAATCCAGAAGAGTTCCGAAGACTTCCATTTCCTCATCTGTAAAATGGGGATAATACTTGCTGTGCCTTTGACAGGGCCACTGTGAGGTTCCAGTGAGTTCACGGCGGGGAAGGCACCGGGACAAGTTTCCAAAGTGCCCTTCCTGGGTGCGGGCCTTGCGGGAGGGCCCCGGGGGAGGGAGCTCTCCTAACCGAAAGCTGCGGGAATCGGAGGGCTCCAGTCAGGCAGCGGAGGACGCCCCCCAAGGAGAGGTAGTTAGTCAGCAGGGCCCTCTGCTTAGCCAGGGGGCTGCATCCCCAGAGGCGGTCTGGAATCTGCCCGTCTTCGTGGCAGAGATGGTACAAAGACCGAGTCCAGAGACCAGGAGGGGGGAGACTGTTCCCAACACCTCAGAGGCTAGTCTGGACCCAGAAAAGAATGCGCCTGACGAGGGAACGGGCCGACAAACATCCATGTCTCTTCCATTTTCCACACATGGAGCTGGGCTCTAGTTGCACCAAACAGTCGTGCCGGATCACGGTCGACACCCAAGACAGAAAACCTAACAGGAGAAGTCTGGCCCGGCTGGGCTTTTTTTAGCATCTCATCCCTGTTCCCTAGAGAAGAAGGTTGGAAACTCCCAGAGGCAGAGGCAGGCAGAGGCCAACACTACCCTGAAGTGGTCCCAGCCTATAGAGGAGGAGGAGGGCCGCGTTCTGTTACCATGGCTACCACAGCCAGCCCTCAGACCTCACCAAGGGGCATCGCCAGGAAGTGTGGTGTCCGAGGCCCAGAGACTCTTTGAGGCAAAGTAAGCGGGCTCAGTCAGGACCACTGGAGAACGGGGGAAAAGTTTTGTGACATTTGGATTCGTCTTTTTCCAAAATCCATCAGCAAGCATTGAGTATTTGGGGCAAGTAGCTGTTATTCCTTGCCCAGCCCAGCTGGCATAAACCATGAGACCAGCCTTGCTTGGTCCCTGAATTACGGAGATGACTTCCCTACTTCCAAAGGTCACTGGTCTCAGAAAGGAGAAAATAGATGTGGTTTCCGGAGTGGGGGTGTCGTGGGGAGCTGCAGGCTGTGGGGGAAGGACCTGGGCTGAAATCTGGTCTCAGGTACTTCCTTGCCGTGTGACCCTGGGCAAGTCACTGAACTCCAAATGCCTACCCCTCATCCCTCTTCTGCCTTGGAACTGATACTTAGCATTGATTCTAAGGCAGAAGGTAAGGATTTAAAAAAAAAAAAAGTTTTGAGGGGATGAAAGGAACCAAACAGAGTCTTCCCTGTCAGGAAGGTCTGACACCTGCCAGCTGCACCCCAGCCTGGGCCAGGCTCCTGTTGCCATCATCGGGCATTTTTTCTTCCCCGGTTTTCCTTCCTTTCTAGCACTCCCAGCTACCTACGGCTTTCCATCAGCAAAATCCTCTTCTCCTAAACACTTATTAGTGCTGTGGAAAGCAGGAACCCAACGACCACCCTGTAGCAAGATGAAGGCAACCCTAATTAGGCAACAAAACAGCATTCAGGTTATGTAACCCCATCTGCAAGGGATGTGGGAGGGGGTGCAGAAAGTCAGAACGCTCAGAAAACCCCGCTGGGCCCGCTTCAGACGACATCTTCACACTTCCGATGCTCAGTATGAAACAAGCCCTGATAATGCTGATCAAAGAGATGGGGAGAGAAAAGCCCTTTCTGAGATTTGTGGGGAGCAGGGGGTTTTCTGGGCTGATTTCCTTCCCTTAGAGGACTCAGCTGTTTCTTTAGGACAGGGGAGAGAGGGGAAATGAGTGTAAACAAACCATGGACAGAAGGTCAGAGTTTGCTTCTGGCCATTCTCCTGGGCAGCTGGCTAAAAGAACCCCAGATTTCCCCCAGACCTTGACCTGAAACAGACCCAAACTCTAGAATGTTCCCAACCATTCCCTGCCCAGCGAGTTGATAAAAGACAACAATTCAGGCCACTTGCTTGGTCTGGCAAGACCAAATCAGAGGTGATCTACAAACTTCCAGGACCAGAAACCTTCCCTCCTGAGCTCCCGGGAAGAACTCTGCTGCCCGATCACCATGGTGAAGTCTTAAGCACCAGAAGAAATGCATTTAAGTAAATGGGTAAACAATAAAAACATGCACCTCGTTACAGTCTGTGAGTATTCACATACAAATACACTTCATGAAATCTAACCTAACCTACTTACTGCCTTAAATATTTCAAGAACACTGATTTAGCAGAAGGAAAGGCAGGTCAACAAAGCAAGAAGCCAAATTCACATTCCCAAAAGGTTTTAAACAGCCCCCACTCTCCCCTAGCTCCCCATTTCTTGGTGGTTCCTGGCTCTGCTCTCCAGAGCAAAGACACAGAAGGGCAGCAAGTGGCACTGATGGACACTCAAACTCTCCCCAATGACCCAGGAAGCCAGAATGGGCTCAGCTGGAAAGACAAAAGCCAAGGCTGCTTTCCTTTTGAATATGGCGGAGCTCACGAATGGCTTTCTGCTGCCCCAACACCCAAGGAGTATTTATTCTCACTCTGACAACTAACACCAGGCTGAGGCACAGGATTTGAACCTGTTACCTGTAGATCTGTGAGTGAAAGCTTCAAGGAGCAGCTTAACCCTCATTCCTGCACTTCCTCCGACAGGTACAATAAAATCTGGAAAGGCAGGTGGCCAAATTCCCTTCTGACCTACTGCTGAATTGAATCAAAGTTGTCAGCTGAGAAACACGTGTCCTCTCCCACCCTAGACTGAGGGCGTCCTAGGACTGAGCTCCTCTGGGAACTGGGTTCAGTACTTAGAACAGATCTGCCCTTCAGGGAGGCTCCCCCACACCCATGTCTCCCTCTTTTTGTCAGCTTTCCGGCACCTTCCTCCATTCCCGATGCAGGATGGGTACCTCCCCAGGGATCTCACTACAGGGAGCTGCTGCCTCTCTACAAGTTCCCAGCACACTTACCATCTGAATGTCAGCAGATATCTTGCTAGGCCTAGAGTGGGACGCCCCATTTTTCAAAGAAACAAGACCCTGAACTTTCTAGGCAGACCAAGCCCAGAAATGGCAGAAGTACTCTTGGTTCTACTGATAATCCAAAGGAAATGTGGATGAAAGAAGGGGCCTCAGGAGAGACCCAGGACTCGAGTTCAGCTCTGCCCCAAGTAGCCACCCAGGAATGTTTGCTGCCTAATCACTAGACTAACCAACTGCCATTCTGAGAGAATTATGACCAAACTTCTGACACTTTAAAAAGGGGAACAAAGGGGCATTTTCCCAGGGGCTGTACAATCGATTTCATCTTTTGCCCTTTTCTAGTCAGGAGAGAGCAGCAGAGGCCAAAGCTGACACCGATAGCGAGAAGCTGCTCCAAATTTCCAGCTGTAGGTTTGTGTCATCTGGAAGCTGCCTCGATGGAGGCGGACCAATGAGGGAGCTTCTGGCCTTGAAGCATTTCCAGTCCTTTCAGTCCTAATGAGGAAGGGCTCTCTGCTGTACTCAGAAAGACCTGATCACTCGCAAAAGAGGCAATTCTTGCTCGCGGGGCCTAACATGCAGGTTAAGTAACTGAAAGAGTTCATTTTTAATGCACGAGGAAAGTAGCTCTGGCTTTGTTTTGATAACTTTCCTTCTGTTTGAGCAGGTACTTACAATTGTCTCCTGATCCATGAGAGGCCAACAGAGGCGCCTCCAAAGAACCATCCAAACTAAGAATCTCGAGCTCCCATCATTCCAGTAACCTAACAGTGGACTGGAGAGGTTCCCTTTCCTCAGACTTTGCTCACAGGCATTTCTTTGGTCCCAAAATCAAGGGTTTGGCGCTCTCAAAAGATGAATAATGGATACTATTGTAGGCTAGGCTGAGAGTGAAGACAACGGCAATAACAGAGAACCTGGAGGCTTTTCAAACTCGATCTATAAAACGCTCCCAATCCCTTTAGCTTGGAAGCAGATGCAGAGCCACAGCGGGTCCCACCTCCAGGTGAGGGCTGGGGGGGCTCCTGGTTCTTTAGTCCCAGCCACATGGTTCTCAAATCCATGATGCTACATGGGTCACTCTATGCCACCTCTCCCAACCAACCAGTGTCCAGAAGGGTGCGGCAGCTTTCCATGTCCTGTATGTCCATGTCCATTGAATGCTGTGGTTCTTCAGGTGGTCCGAGTGTCCTCTAAAGAAGGCACTGTCCCCTCCACCCCCCCGCCCCTCCACCCCCAGCAGCTCATGCCATGCAGTAAAGCAGGTGCTTTGCAGTGGCAGCGGCCGCCCACATACAAGTTTGGGTGTATTTACAAGCCACAGACGGGGGCCAGTCACTACCTGGATGTTGTAAGCAGACAGACAGACAGACATCTTCCAAATGCTACATCAGGAGAGGTGGAACGAGAGAAGTTAGAAAGCTTCCCTACAACCACAAACAACGTAAGAAGACAAAAACCAGTCCCCAAGTCTGGAATTGGGGGTGGGTGCCTGAAGATTTTAATCATGTGAAGGAAGGAACATTCCTTCCTTTGTCCTGAAACCATCCCACACCTCAGCTCTGCAGGCACCATCACCCTCCGGGGCAGCCAGCCTAGAGGGAAGGAGGTATCGGCAGCAAGGCAAGAGCCGACCCAAGCCGGACGTTTCCCTTTTTCTGGAGTAGCTCTCGCTGTGGGAATCGCAGGGAGGCGGATGCTTGTAGTCACTAAGCACAATGTTCCAGCAGATGGGCTATTGCTGCTGGCAGGACCCGAACCTGCTACGACCCTGAGCTTGGCATTTCCGCTGAAAGTGCCCACCGTTATCAGAGGGAAGTCCTAAAGGATGCGATGATGGGCTTTGGCTCTTGAGCCAGGCCCCTTTGATCCCTGAGCTATCAAGGATGCTGTGAGTCCCCCGTCCTCTTGCTGATTCTGGTGACAGCCTCCGATGCCTGCTCTGGTAACCGGGATGGGTCTGTGAGAATGGCGGTTGTAGTGCTGAGCTGCCGGAGGGTGAGCAAGACCACTAGGAGAGAAGAGAGAGGGGGAATTAGCTCAGGGACACGGCACTTGTCTTTTCCCCCTGGCTCCTCCTTCTCTCCCCTTAGTTCTTCTGCAAACCCCTCCTGCCCATTCTCTCTGAGCATAAACCAAGTCACTTACTTGGCCTGAGAACAGGGAGGGAACAATGCTGGTCCAGCCAGGAGAGGGCACTCTGGTGGAGTTCATGCAGGTTGGTGGTGGACACCATCCCCTTGAATGACTCAAACAATGGTTTGATGATGATGCTGAACTGCCCAGAACGTGGATTAAGGAAAAGTGGGAAAGGCTGAGGATTAGGAGAACACCTATTGCACTTCCTCCCAACTCCTGGCACGTTCCCTCCAATCTGTGAGGACAGTTTAGGGACAGCAGCCAGTGAGCGCTATGCAAGAGAGGGTTAGAGTAGACTTTTTTTGGGACAAGAGAATCACACATCTGAAGTAGGAAAGGACATGGGAGGCCATCTAGTCTTAACCCCCTCATTTCACAGGTGAAAACATTGAGACCTGCAGAGGTGAGATGACTTGCCTTAGTAAGTGGCAGAAACTCAGGGCCCATAAATCCAAGTTTGACCAAAATGCCTTCCTCCATTTGGTTTCGAAACATCTTAAGATTCTCAAATTGATAGGCCACAGCCAACAAATTAATGTGGGGTAGTTCTTGGCACAAACAAACCTTTCCCATGACCTTGCCATTCTTTCAAGCCATTCTCCTCAATTTCCCCTCCTTTGGAACTGTTAAATTTCTACAAAGTCTGCTACATCTTGCCTCCATTCTCTACCCCTTGCAATATGGCTTCAAACTACCACTCCGCAGAAATCTGTAAGTTGACCACTCCTCTTACTTGCCAAAACTAACGACTGCTTCTCATTCCTGGCCTTCCTTCAACATCTGAATATTGCCCATCCCGCCCCCCCCCCCCAACCCGAATGCTTTTGTCCTAGCTCTCTTTCTGCCTGTCTAAGCAGGAATTCTTGGTTTTCTTCACTGGCCATCCTTCTCTTAAATGCAGATCTCTTATCTTGGGTCTTTCTCTTGTTCCTTCTCTACACATTTTCATTATTACTTTCATTTATTGCCATGGAACTAACAAGCTCTTGGCAGATAGCAATTGGATTCACAGATCTAGTCCCAATTTCTTTCCCGAACTAGTCTTGTATCTCCAAATGGTGGCTAAAAACCACCTCTACCTGGATGCCTATTGATAACTACCTAAGACTACCCTCTCTCCAGAATTATCTTTGCCTCAGTTTTAACTGCTAGGCACTATAGATTTTATGTCTATAATCTTTGTCCTCTGCTATCTTCTCCTCATTCACAATACCCCTGGCACCCTAGTTCAGATACTCATCATCTTCCCGTGGACTTTTGTAATAGCTTTCTAATTGGCCTCTTAACACCTGTCCTGTCAAAGGAAGTTTCCAAGGCGCAAGTATGACAGTGTCCTAACCTTGTTCAAAAATCCTGAGTAGTTCCCTCCTGAGTCACAAAGATCTAAAATGAGAAGAGCCCGTCATATCTCAGCAGCCACATCCAGTTCCCCACAACAACACATATAGTGAGCGACTTTCCAGTCTCTGCTTGGTTGTTAATGTGCTCTCTTCCTGTTACATACATGATGAGCTGCCTGGAGAGCAGAGCCTCGCTTCTTTGTATCCCCAGGGCTTGGGATGGTACCTGGCACACAGTAGGTGCTTTTAGGTGCTTGATAAATGCTTTTTTGGACTGACTTTGCTTAAAGGCTTTCAATATGGGTAAACTCACTACTTCCAATAGTGGTACTAATACTTCTCAGATGTGCTCAGCCTAAAAGGAGTCTTTCCTACCTTGACCTTATCCCAAGTATTTAATCTGGATTGATTCTATGACATTCCACCGTGGATGATATCTACTAGAAAACAGGCTATATCATCCTCCATTTGAGAGCAGGGAATCATGCCCATTATTTCTTTTTAATTAGGCAAATTAAGATATATTTGTTGATTTGAATTGAGATAAGATGGTCAAAAACTTAGGAGGATACTTGGTAGTGTCAGAGTGACTTTTATTTCTGACAAAATCTATCTACAGCCCGTATATCTGTGACACAGTGCAATTAGTTCTGTGTGGCCACTAGAAAGAGGGCTGCATTTTCCAATAAAAGTATTTGGTTGAAGGAAATGTAGAAATTGGGGTATGCAGTTTTATTAAAGAGAATTCTGACTCATTATGACTGCGTGGTGTCTAAAGTGATAGGACATGGTGCCCCAAGAGTAAACCAGTGATTTAAAGTAGTGAAACTAAAGTCAGTCTTTATCTGTTCTTCAAGCTGCCCTATACTTGCCACCATAGAGATTGGTACAGATTAATTCTCTCTGGAGGCTTATCATCTCCAGGGATCAGCAACAAGACCACTGATAAGGCAGCTCACTACTATTTCTGCAGATGTCTTATTTAGAAGCAGAACCGAAGTGGCCCCAGAGATGTCTGGTGGCCCCATCCTACCATCTGTGCTTCCTATACTTAATCTCCCCTAACCCGCCCCCCCCCCCCCACAGCCACTGCAGCCTGTAAGATGAAGAGTGATGACTAGCACAGGGTTTATGTTTCAGGGGCCAAAACAGCAAAGTAGGTTGGCTCTGCCCAGATCAGTGTCCTCAGGCAGCCTCTACTAGTCCCCTCCCCTGGTTTTTGGTGTCTGTTGATTTAACTCTAAAACAAAGAAGCCAGATTAGACCATCCCTTTCAGCTCTTAGTCCTATGATCCTCTAAAAGGTGAGCCTTGCATGGTCAGCATCCTTCAAAAGCCATAATTTCAGATTAATTCCCATCACTGGAACAAGGAACCCGAGGACCATCTTATCAAATCCCAGGTCAGACCTCTAGACTCTCTGTGAGACGGGGATAGTGGAGGTAACCATTTTGATAAGTTCAATGAAAACCCAATGGCAACAATCAATTTCTGGGGATATTTCTGAAGGAAATGAAATGCCATTTTTCTAGGTTTTGTTTTTTGTTTTTCCCTAGTAGATTCGGGTGGCTTGGGAGTGGGATGACAACAAAAGATACAATCCAGAACTTCCAATTCTGTAGAGTTCGACTTTTCACATATTCATCAAACATGTCCCGCATGTGATCATACTGGCGCCGGGTAACAGGGACGCCTGTGGCAGGGAGCTGCTGCTGGCAGGAGCTGAAATGACAAAGTCAGAAAGGTAATGAACAGTTCTGAGTGGAATACTTGAGCTCTGGCACCTTCCCAGGTATTGGGGACAAGAAGGGCCATAAGCTCTCTTCCCACTTTCCACTCTTTAAGAGCCTGGAGGGAAGCATTGTGTGGACCCGGCCAAGCCAAGTATCTCACATGATGGTGGTATTGAGCTCCTCAATCTCCTCTCGGAGGCGCTGGGCTTCATCCTGCATCTGGCTTCTCTCCTGCTGAAGCTTGGCAATGTATTCTACCGTTTTCTGCAGTGTGATTGCATGGCTAGTCTACAACAGGGAAGAGTCAGGGTCAAAAGTAACATCTCACCGAAAGCCCAGTGACTTAGAGGGAGGAGGCAAAGCTCCTTCTTGCCCCCATATGAGGCTGCCCCCAGGCCCTGCCAGTTTACCAGTTTGCAGTTGTTGGAGATCAGACTGTTTAAGGTGCCAAAGCCAATCTTAATGTTGAACCGTCTCTTCTGTTCGGCTGAGATGTGCTTCATCCTTCGGTTCTGATTGAGGAAGCACATGGGTCACACCTGGCTGCATTGCTCCATATTTTAATATCATCGACCCAAAGCCTCCTGCAAGCCTTGTTGGCTGGTAATATCACTGCATTTGGGAGGAAAATTAACACAAAATCCAACCCTCTGAGCCACCAGGAAGCCAGGATACATTTTACAAACACTGCAACAGAGTGGAACGGACAGAACCAGTGTGTGTATCTTGTCTGATTCCCATCACCTTATTTCTCATAAGACAGATGGGGCAGTTTAAAGCCGACTGGCATCAGCCAATAGAATTTTATTAACTATTTACTATGTGCCAGGGACTGAGCTAAGCACTGGGAATGCAAAGAAAGGCAGACACGGTCCTGGATCTCAAGGGCTCACACAGAGCTAGCATGCAGACAAGTGTGTGTAAGGTGGATGGGAGCTAAGGCTAGAATGAAGACACTGCCAGTCGGGGTGGGGGGGTGGGGGGAGCTGAGAAACGGAGTATTTGAAGGACGTGACAGTGAAAAAGGAGAACATTCCCCAGAGTGGGGAGATGGAGTGTTAAGCGTAAGTAAGGAACCCCAAGAAGGCCAGTAGTGTCAGTAGAGGACAGAGTATGCGGATAGTATGCTGTCTGATTCTGGAGATTCATAAGGAGCCATTGAGGCTTATAGAGTGAGGGTGACACAGGCCTGCCCATCACCACCAATGAATGTGGCCTGAAGAATCTTCTAAACAGTGGTTGATAGAAGTCCATTCAGTGGTCCTTCTGACAGATTAAGAACTGGTCCAGTTAGAATGAGCATGACACAGGGAAATGAGGATGTGCTAGCTCTCAAGTCTGAGGGAACAACTTTGTTGAGGTTCTTCCAGTTCTCCCTAATCTTGTCCTAGAGTACAGATCCAGGACACAGATTCTCAGCTGCCTTCTCCCTCCCACCGTCTCCAAAGGGCTCCAAGTAAGAGAATGCCATGATACCTTGAATGCAGCCACATTTGGAGGGTCTGTAGAGGATTTCCCTGAGCAGTTCTGCGGAGACTGAGGACTGGGACTTTGTTCTGATGCACAAGGAGAGGCCTGGCCAGAGTTAGGACAGTCTCTGCCTGAAAAGGAAGGAGAATATAAACTCCTCCAAATGGATTCACAAGTGAATTCTATCAAACATTTCAAAGAGCAATTAATCCCAATACTATACAAGTTATTTGGCAAAATAAGCAAAGGAGTCCTACCAAATTCTTTTATGACACAAATATAGTGCTGATACCTAAGCCAGGAAGACCAAAGACAGAGAAAGAAAGTTATAGACCAATTTCCTTAATAAACTTTGATGCAAAAAATTTTAAATAAATACTAGCAAAGAGACTACAGGAATACATCACGAGGATTATTCACTATAACCAGGTGGGAGTTAGACTAGGAATGCAAGGCTGGTTTAATTTTGGGGAAACTATCAGCATAACTGAGCATATCAATAATCAAACTGATAGAAATCATATGATTATCTATCTCAAAAGGTGCAGAAAAAGCTTTAACAAATTATAAATTCCTCTAAGAAATGGAGCCCAAATAAACAGTTCAGCAAACAGTACATAGAAGGGCTTTCTACCCACCATCATAAAGTTTTCAAGGCTCCAGTTAAATCAAGCATTAACAAGAACTTCAACATCATACAATTTGTCAAATCACGAAGACTCTCTTCCCCTCAATCGAAGATCAGAAAACACAAATATATAGATTGCAACTTGAAGAAAAAGTGGTTTCCTCTGAGCACACAAGAAGGCTTGCCTTCCTGTTAATCCAAAAGGGCTACAAAGTTAACAGAAATTCAGTCTATGAACTTGACCTGCTAGGAGTTTGGGCATCTGAATCACAGCTAATATTTAGGTGCCACTTTACAGTCATAAAATAACATACAGACATCATCTCATTTTTTTTTAAAACCCTTGTACTTCAGTGTATTGTCTCATAGGTGGAAGATTGGTAAGGGTGGGCAATGGGGGTCAAGTGACTTGCCCAGGGTCACACAGCTGGGAAGTGGCTGAGGCCAGGTTTGAACCTAGGACCTCCTGTCTCTAGGCCTGACTCTCACTCCACTGAGCTACCCCGCTGCCCCATCATCTCATTTTAATGCTCACATTATCCTTGACAGGTAGGGAATATTTGTTTTAAGGAACAACCTAGGGTTTCTAGATCTTTTTCTAGGTTATGTCAGAGTACTGAAAACCCATCATTTTGGATGGTTTTTCTTTAAATATAATAACTCACAGTTGTCCACAATGAAATCCATGTGCAACATTCCTGCCCCATTTGCCTCATCTTTGAGAACTTTCTACAGTTTGATCTTATCTATTTGGTATTTCATTATGCTAAAAGTCTCATTAGGGTCAAACTCAAATATAAGAAATAATGAATTCTTGATCAGAGTCAAAGTATACCAAGACTAGTTTAAAAAAAAAAAGTATACAGGGGGCACCTGGGTGGCTCAGTGGATTGAGGTCCAGAGACAGGAGGTCCTGGGTTCAAATCTGGCCTCAGACACTTCCTAGCTGGGTGACCCTGGGCAAGTCACTTGATCCCCACTGCCTAGCCCTTACCACTCTTCTGCCTTGGAGCCAATACACAGTATTGACTCCAAGATGGAAGGTGAGGGTTTAAAAAAATTATACACACAATAATTTATATGCAAAATATACATATTATTTAAAGTATTATAAACATACCAATTAGATTACATTCTTATACATAATAATACAAATAATGCTTGTATGTAAAAAGATATATAGCTTTGCCTGACTTTGCAACTTAAGAGCTTAAAACTGAAAAAGAATGAGTGAAAAGAACATGTGTATATATGTAGGTATGTAGGTATGTATGTATGTAGGCATGCAAATATCCACTCTGCTAAAAACCAGAGAGGGTCAAGAACAGAAAAACATGCAGAAGTTGATAGGAGATCGGAGAACCCATGTCCTCAGTGTCTATATCAAATATACAAAAGGATAAATGACAAACATGGTGAACACTAGGTGACAAATGTGACCTCATGCATTATTGCAGCATGGCTCTGGAAGGGTACACACACTTCATTCAAATAGAATAGGAGAGTTGTAAAAAGAGGGGCAGTGAGAAGGCACACTCCTGTGAGGAAAGCTAGGAACCACCCAACTGTGGAAGCTGGGTGAAGAGTATTTGAATAAAGATAAAGAAAGTAATAAATAGAAGTGTTGTTGTCAGCAGGGCTCAGGGGAAACCACCTGGACAGAAAGAGGAAACAGACAAATAGATGAGTTTGGGGAAATGATGACAAGTGTAAAACAAGGGTGATATAATCAAAATGGGGATTCAATTATCTGGATGCCTGGTGAAGGGCTCTTTTTCTGCCAAAGTCAGAGGGACCTGATAATGTCTTGCCCTGCTTAAATAATGCCATCCTTAAAAAAATGGAAGTAGCCTCAGACACTTCCTAGCTGTGTGACCCTGGGCAAGTCACTTAGCCCTCATTGCCTAACCTTTACTACTCTTCTGCCTTGGAACCAATACACAGTATGGATTCCAAGATGGAAGGTGAGGGTTTAAAAAAAAAAAAAAGAGGAGGAACAGCTGGGTAGCTCAGTGGATATTGGTTCCAAGGCAGAAGGTAAGGATTTAAAAAACAAAAAACACAGAGGAAGACTATGTACACTTCAGAAATGCAGAACGAAGAAGGGTTTTTAAAAAAGTCTATTCAGGAAAAGGTGGAGATCAAAGAAGAAGGCAGGTGGTTAAGTAGATGGGGATAATGATAACACAGAACTTTGCTTCAGCTTAATTTGTTAAAGAGAATGGCTTTTGGACTGGAAGAATGGAACAGGATTGGGAACTGAAACCCAATACAAACACAAAGATAAAAAACAGAACACCAAGCTGCTCTTGCTTAGTCAGGCAAATTACATTCCATAACACCAAAGAACTAACAAATGGGACCAATGAGCTCTAAAAGATTGTGAAGGGGAATGGCAAATGTCCCAATTTCAAAGAAGGTAAGAGAGCTAAGTCTAGAAGCTATGGGCTACGAAGAGCTTGATTTCAGTTTCTGGTAAAATTCTAGGAAATAATATTAAAGAGAAAGATAGATAAAGCAGCTCTACAGAAGGAAAAAGTAATCCCAAAGAGATGGCAGGACATCACTGAGAAGAGACCTTAGAGCAGCTCAGCAGCACAGTGGATACAGTGCCTGGTCTGGAGTCAGGAGGATCTGGGTTCAAATCTAGTCCCAAGCACTTTTTAACTGGGTGACCCCAGGCAAGTTACTTAATCCAATTGCTTAGCCCTTACTGCTCATCTGCTTTGGAACCAATATACTGTATCAACCCCAAGATGGGGAGGGGTGGGGAGAGATCTTGCCATAGTCTCGTTTTCTTTTCTGACAGGGTTACTAGAGTGATAGTTCAAGGATATTCTTACAAATAGGTTTCACTAGATTGTGGAAAACCACTTGAAAAAGTCTAATATGTTATTGTTAAGACAGAGATGTGGGCTCAAAAACTGTACAACTGAAGGAAATATGAACTGGTTGAATGGACAGATGCTAAGTATGGTCGCTAACAGCTTAATGTTTTTGTTATAAGGGGATGCCTCCATGGACAGGAGTGGACAAAGGGACATAGAGATAAAAATGATATGAAAACTAGGAATTTCTAAAAAACAAAAACAAAAACAACCCAATTTGATGACATCTTGGAAGTAGGGCCCTGGTGAGTTTTCTTATGAATCTATAAATCTGACCTTCTGATATTTCTGCTAAGATTTAATATTCATTTTAAAAAATAATGAAATCTTAAGTTCATGGCTTCTTCATTAAATAGTCCTTTTTTTGGTCATGCCTATTGATGATTAAATTCACAATAAAAAAAGAAAATTTAAGGTAAAAAAAAAATCCCCTCAAATCTGGGAAAAAGGGTCTAAGTTGCATGTTGATCAAATATGTAAATGACAAAAAACTAGGAGTGTTAACATGTGACAGAATAAGGATCTTAAAACTTCTCAACAGGCTAGAAAAGCGGGCTAAATTAAATAAGACAGAATTTAATAAGCACAAAGTTTTAGCTTTCCAAAAATAACTTCACCAGTATAAGATGGAGGAGGGACAAAGCTAGATGGAGTTCATCTGAAAAAGACCTGGGGATTTTACTGGCCTGCAGGATCTCTGAGCTAAGTAAGAGTGTGACAGGGCAGCCCAAAATGCCAGTGCAATCTTAGGCCACGTTAAGAGAAGTGGGGTGAAATGCTAAGACAATGTTCAGTCCCTTGGGTTCAGACAGCAACCATGAGTTTCAGGTGAAAATGACAAAAAGCCTTTGGAATTAGAAGGAAAGAGGCATAAAGGAAAGAGAAAGGATCAGATCAACTCTGTTAGCCTAAAACATATACTTGCAACAAATGCTGATCTTGTAATGGAAGAATTTAAAGAGATAGCAATTGTGGTAGTGTCTGGAGAAGTCAAAAGAAAAGAGACTGATCAAAGATCAAAAGGATGACTCAAAAGTGGAGGAAGATAGTAAAAGAAGGGGGAAAAAGAGTCCTTTAGACCAGCAGCATCAAACTCAAATAGAAATGGATCCTGTAGGCTGCAGCAGAGAGAGGTACTTAGAAAACCTCCGCAAATGAACATTATCTGCATTGCCTTTTTATTTACTTGTCAAACATTTTCCAATGGCATTTCAGTCTGGTCTACAGACCTCCTACTGCATGGCAAATTTAACACCTTTGGTTTCGCCACCAGGAGCACAAAGAAAATGAGTTCAAATCTGGTCTCTGATACTGTCTAGCTAGACAAGTCACTCAGCCAGCCCAGGCATCAAAGTTTTCTCCTTCTACCTCTAAATCTATGCTCCTAGGACAGTTCCCCATTTGGATGAACCTGAAGCAAAGGCAAAATAGGGGGGAGAAAAGAAAAGTGTTTGGCCTAAGGAATACTTTTTTTCCCCTCTTAGGGGTGGGGGTGAGTTATGTTTTTTTTTCCCATGAACAAAAATAAGTTTTCTCTCATTCCCACCCTTCTCCCACCATTGAGAGGGGAAAAAATATACAAAAACCCTTATAAGAAATAGGCTTAATCAGACAAAACAAACTCCCATATTTGCCATGTCCAAAAAAATTCTAGGCCTCATTCTTTATGTTGGGCCTGGAGACAGAAGGACCCGAGTTCAAATGCAGCCTCAGACCTACTAGCTGTGTGACAAGGCACTTCATCTGTTTGCCTCAGTTCCCTCAGTATAAAATAGAGACAATAACACCACCTATCTCACAGCACAGTGAGGATCAAATAAAAAAAACTGTAAAGCGCTTAGCACAGTGCCTGGCACATAGGAAGTGCTCTATAAATGTTAGGCACTGATGTTAAAAGGGTGGGTAGGTGGTTCAATGGACTGAGTGCTGGGCTTGGAGTCAGGAAGATTCATCTTCTTGAGTTCAAATCTGGCTGCAGACCTTGACTAGCTGTGTGACCCTGGACAAGTCACTTTGCCCTATTTATCTCCATTTCTTCATCTGTAAAAGGAGATGGAGAAGGAAATGGTGAACCACTCCAGTATCTTTCTGAAGAAAACCCCAAATGGAGTCCCGAGGAATCAGACACGACTGAAACGACTGTCCAACAACAAGCTGTTTATTATCATTATCTGTCAGGAGGTAAGGAGCATATCTCATTGCCAGCTCTCTGGACTTGGGGTCAGTCACTGCACTGGTGACTTCTTGTTACAACCGCTCTCTTCACCCTGCTTCAGTTCATACAAGTCTTCCTGAGCTTCCATGGGAACTGATTCATCGCTCTATGGCACAAGCATTCCACTACACCCATAACCCATAATTGGTTTAGCGAGTCCCTAACTGGTGCGCACCCCTCATCCTTCTAGTTCTGAGCTAAAACAAAAAAAGCTAACAATAATTTTGTATGAGTGGTTCCTTGCCCTCTTTCTTTGAATCCTGGTGGAAAACTCATGGAAATGTTTGTCAGAATCTGTACTTTGAGCTGGAGGAAAGCAGGCCACTCTGCTCCAACAAAACCTTGAAATGGGCATCGATCAAATAGTGATGAAGAAATCCAATGAGAAATGATAGACTTCTTCTATCCCTAAACTGCACAAGAAGCCAGTCAGAGGCTGACTCATAAACAAATAGGGAAAGGGGTCCCTCCAGCAAAGCCAGGGCCAGTCTGACAGCGACAAGACATTTGTCAGCTACAAGGCTTTGTGTCAAAATGGAGGGCTCACATAAGAAAGCCCCAGAGTGGTCTGAAGTCTTAGAGCGGGGACCTCTGAAACTTTAGGAAATGGGAGCAGGCAGTAACTAGGAACAAGCAAAGTTCTGCGGTACTCAAAACTTGTAGAACCCAGGCACAGGGGTTCTGAAATCCTTAATATTCTGTCTGGAGATGCCAGAGGGCTATGAAGATCCAGGAGAACCTAAGCATAATAGGTAGAGGTCAGAATCAGAAACCAGGATGAGACACTCCATGCTAATCCTGAACAAAGCCCCAATTCAAAAACTAAAGCTGAAGAGAAATAAATCAAAGAGGACACTGGCAAATATAGAAAGCCATTACAAATCTGAAGATTCTCCAAAAGAGACAGCAACTCTAAGAACTGTAAGCAGAGTCAAAGTGAAAATGAATGTTCCCCAGGAGCTAGGTGAACCCTGAAGGAACAAAGAAGAGATGAAAGCTCTGGAGGAAAGAACCAGGAGAATGACAGCTTGGAGAGAGGGATGAGCCTTATTCAAGAAAGGTACTCACTCACTGGAAACAAGAATGGGCCAATAAACCAATGCCAAAGATGGCAAGAAATAATGAAACAAGCTGTTGACAAAATTTTTCGAGGATCTCTGATGGAAAGATCCAAGTTGATCATGACATCCAAAGACCCCTAGACAGGTGAACTTATGGAGGAAGCACCTCGCTGCATGGTGACGCAGTATTAACATAGTTGGGAAGAGGAAGCCTAAAACTGTCACATCTTCACAGAGTACTGGGGAAGATAGACGTTGGGGATAGGGTGGCTTTGGTTTTAGAAATGGAGGAGGGGAAAGAGAAGAAGGAGAAAAAAGGAATTCACTGGTGTAGAAAGGAAAAGAAGGAGAGAGAACGTGTTATTTCTCATGACTGCAGATGCAAGGGGAGCATACAAACATGAAGTGAGGGGTGGGTCAGAGGGGCCTCAATTTTATGTGAAACTTACCAGGGAAATGAGTGGCAATTAGAGGCAGGAGGGTAAGGAGGAGAAGAATAGCAGGGAGCAAATAATCACAAACAAAACAAATTTCCTGATCCTGAAATGTTGGGGATGAGGTGGGGAGAATGAGAGTCTAAAAGGACACCTTGGACTGCCTTTGAGGTACCTGGGGAACGGCTGAACAAATAGTGGCAAACAGAGGTAATGGAGTGCTAGAAACATGTTATCAGCCTCCTAAGAGAAATAGGATGTACACAAGGTCCAGAAATACCCATTTTTGGACAAAGTCATTTGTAGGCTGTGTTCTGACTGCACTTTATTGCAAATGTTGAATAGAGGGAGCTGAGCTAAGGCTAAAAGGGGGAACACTGTGGTAATTTTTAAATGTATAAAAGAAAACAGAAGGATGTTTGGCAGAGACAACAAGCAGGACTGTTTCAAATTAATATACAGAATTCATTATATTTTTAAAAAAGAAAGCAAGAGGTGTGCAGTAGAGATTCCCAATTGTATAGCCGAACTTTTGGTGTTCTGCTTCTCTATGTGGAAATGTTCTTTTTTGATGTTTAAGTTCAGAATTGAAATGACCTAGCTGCTTTAAGTGAAACCCAAATATCTGCTCCTCGGGACTTCTTTTAGGACTTTATTTTTGGTTTGTAGGAAGGGGAAACTGGTGGGAGCCAGATGCTCTAACCTTTCTTTGATTTTGTAAAGATCAGTATTTTGTCTAATTGAATATTACTCTGAGAACATAGGCTTCCTCAGATTGAGAGAGGGATACAGGTCCCAAAAAGTATTAAGAACTCCTGGTGTAGGGGAAGGCTATCCAGACAGTTAAGGGTCAGAGAATCATGCTACAGAAGGATCTGTGGAAAGAACTGGAAATGTTTAACTTGGAAGAGAAAAGACATGGGAGAACAAGATAGCTATCTTCTGAAGTATTTGAAAGGAAATTGTCAGAGATCAGACTTGTTCTGCTTGATCTCAGAAGGCAGAACCAGGTGCAAATAGTTGGGAATTACAAAAAGGCAGATTCAGGTTTGGCATAAGGAACAAATTCCTAACAATTCAAGGTGTCCAAAAATGGAGCTGGCTGCTTCCCAAGAAAGTGCCAGAGACTTCAAGGCCAAAACTCTAGGATCATGTCAGGTAACCTGTGGAGGGGATTATTGTTCAGGCTGGACAGCAGCCTCCTAAAAGAAAGCTTTATCCTCTCTCCAGTAAGTCAATCAGTTGATCAACATGTATTAAGCACCTACTATGTGCCAGGTACTGTGCTGAGTACTGGGAATACAAAAAGACACAAAAGACAGTCCCTGTCCTCAAGGAACTCAGTCTTATGGGAGAGACAACATGCAAACTAATACATACAAAGCAAGTTATAGACAGGATAAAGAGGAGATAATTAACAGAGGGAAGGCTTTGGAATTTAGAGGGATTAGGAAAAGCTTCCCAGAGAAGGTGGGATTTTAACCTTTGAAGGAAGTGAGGGGGAGCATTCTAGGCATGGGAGACAATCAGAGAAAATGCCCAGGTCTTGTTCATGGAACAATCAGCAGGTCAGGGACACTGACCTGAAGAGTAGGTAGCAGGGAGTGAGATGTAAGAAAACTGGGGTGGGGGTAGGGAGCACAATCATCCTTATTCTTAGACTTGATCTTTATATGCCTCTGCTCAAAAACTTTCACTGCTCCCTATTTCCACATAGTCAGCCCCACCTTTCTAGCCTTGTTTCATTGTCTTCAGATCTAAGATCTAGAGCTGGTGAAGCAAGACCTCAGAGAACCTTCAGCCCACTCCCCTCACTTTACAAGTAGGGAAAACAAGATCTAAGAAGTTAAGAGATGTGTCCCAGGTCCCAGAGAAGTGTGGGCCTGAGCCAACCCTGTACTTTTCCATATCCAGGCCTGGAATGTTCCATTGCACTAAAGCCGAACTCAAGTGCTTACCTGCACATGATGCTTCCTGTGACTGCCCTCTCCACCTCGACAAAGGACTGGTAAAGCCTGATGCTGAAGGAGAGGTTTTTCTTAGCCCTTGTCGAAAAGTCATTTCCTCTATTCCAAATCCCTTGGATTTCACAAGGTTCTTTTATACCTCTCTAACGCATTTATGATGGACTACTATATTATATATTTTTGTGCATTTGGACTAAAATCTGTAAGGGTGAGAACCGTATCTTACCTAAACTTACAGAGAAGTATTTTGGGGCATTATCAAATCAGAGAGATAAATGTTTGTTCCTTTTATTTCTAGAAGTTTTACATATTACTTAAGGGGTCTGTTCCCCACAAAATTAATTACTCACTAGAAGATGGAGAGGCCATTTGGGAACTGCTTCCATGCAGTGAGATCTGCTCGCCCTTCACCAAGGAGTCTTGAACAGCACTGGGGGAGAAGAGCCGAGAGGCTGGGGATGGTTGGTTGCTGGTAGCATGGCCAAGGTCTGCAGCAACCAGGATGCCACTGTGGAATTCAGTGACACCAGGAGCCTGGGAAGACAGTGAGATGGAAAAGTCACTTCCCTATACATCACCAATTGAAGGGTCCAGTCTTCAGACCAGTTTGCTGCCCACTGACAACTGCATGCCAGAGAAGAGAAGACTAATTAGTCCTAATGGCAAGAGAACTAGTGTCTCTGGTCTGGAATGGGATGGGAGGCTTTCCCAGAAAAGGGATACTTCAGAGTAACAAGGGGACCAAAGAGAAGGGATCCCCTAGCACCCAGTGCCCACTGCCCTCCTCTCCCATAACAAGGAGAGCCTGCTTTCCTCACCCTGGCGATGACTACATTAGGCTGGGATATGGTAGAGGTCAATACCCCTTCTCTCTTCAGAAGGCCAGGGGTCACAATCACTGCTTGGGGTTGTCCTGAAAAGGCAGCTGAAGAACAAGGAGGAGATTAGGGTGATGCCCCTCAGAACACAGCAGGAGCAACAAAGACTAGGATGGGCAGGTCAGGGCAGCTTCACAACAAAGAGCCACCATGCCACTTTAGTCACTTCCCATAACAAAAGCCCAAAACAAGCAAGTCCCACCAATCTCCCGTATCTGATGGATCCCTTCCCCAAGACAGGGATCAGAAAGATAGCTCCCAGGACCCATAAAACTTCCTATAACTTGACTCTATGCTCCCACAAACAATTCACAAACCAAAAGAACTGGAGAAAGAAGTACAAAAGACCAAAAGAATATTTCTTCTTGCTTCCTTCATGGGAATCAAGAATGTTACACCCTGATTTATCAACCTTACTCACCTGGGGTGATATAAGCATTCTTTAACACCAATGACACAGGCTCAGGTTTGGGAGCAGGCACTATTTTAGGGGGTTGCTTGGCCCGTCCACTAGCCAGGGGCACAGATTTAGGGTGAACAAAAGTCAGGCGAGATTGGGTTGGCCCAACTGCTGGAGGCACTGTCAAGCTACAAGGAGGTCCTGGTGGGGCTGGTTGTTGTGCAGTTAGCACAAGTCCCTGGCTCTGGCTGAAAGTAGTTGCAGAGGCATCATGGGTGAGTGTAGCGGAGGCTGTATGGGTAATGACTGAGGAGGACTTGCCGACTTCAAATTTCTGTGACTGTAGAAAAGTTGATGGAGCCTGGGCACTTAGAGTGGCCCCTGGAGAGGGCACTAATGGCATTGCAGGTGAAGATGGTGTTGGTGCTGGGCTGGGAGAGAGCAGGGAACCTGGATACACTGGAAGGAAAGTCTGTGGACCACTCAGTTGTGGCTCAGGGCTACCAAAGTCTGTGGGTTGGATGAAAGGGCCCCCAAGTCGGGGCCCACGCTCGCAGCTTCGTCTTTCTGTGGGGCTTAGGGAGGCTGGCCCTGGTGTAACAATGAGGCTGTCAGGGAGGCTCACAGTGGGCAGAGCACTAGCTGAAAGGATGGGTCCCTAAGAAAGAAAAGGAGAGAACATTGGAGTTGAATAATGCTTCATCAGCTTTTAACATAAACTCCAAGAACCTGAACTGACACCCCAAAAGATTCAATTCTTTGGGGGAAAAAAAGCAAAGGTAAAAATATCTAAGCACAGTATTGCTAGTCTAGAGGACTAATGCCTACTTCAATTTCTCTATATGTTCCCAAAGGGGCTAGACTCCAAAATGAACCCTAGAGAGAAAACAAAAATCCTCCATAATTATGGAAGGCCTAACACCCTTAAAATTAAGAGTTTTCCCAAATTTTCTTCTGTTATAAGATGGGAGAATCAAAGTTTACAGTGGCATATAGGGTCTTCTGAGATATTGGTATATGTCTAGATCTATAGACATCACATACACCCAGTGGTTGGGAAAATATCTAAAGATTTCACAATCCCTGTCCCTCTAAGATAAGCTTTGTCCCAGGGCCAGAGTGGAATTTCTAACAAGTCAAAAGCAATGGGGGAAAGAAAATCAACAGAATCTATATTATCTAGTCATTCAAGACATCCCAGCTCAAACAAGGTATAACTAGGGTTATGTATGAGTATTCCTAAAACTGGAATAAGATTACACTACAAATCCAACTTCAAAAACTTATTCCAGGACCAAAAAAGAAATTCCATAATTCCATGCAACATTTAAAAGTCCTTCACTTATATAAATCATAGTCATAATGGTCATGTGCCTGGCACAGTCCTAGGGACACAAATTCCTGGATATGGACACCCCTACCTGTGCTGGTGGGCTACTGGGGTCTGCAGCAGTTGAAACAGTAGGTCCAGCAAGTGTAGGGCCAAAGATGGAGCGGCTGGATGAGAAGAGGTCTGAAAGACAAGGTCAGGAGCCTTCCTTTAAGTCCCAAGGCCCCCAGGCAGCCTCTGAGCAGATAAACAGGTACCTAACGAGGTCAGAAATGCTAGGCCTCCCCTCAACCAGAATGGTTACAGGAGCTAGAAGCTGCTCGCCCTCGCTGGGACTCTTCCGCTGGGGCAGTTTCCTTAGTATGGAACCAGTCAGAACAACTCCCACAACCACATGGTTCAATTGCTCTTCAGGTCCAAGGATCAAGGGCTTGTTTTCAGACAGCCCAGCTGGGCTAGGCCTGTCACTACTGCCCTCTAATGCCCAGAGGGAGAACTGTCCACAGCCAGAGCCAAGGGTTGGGCTCAAGGAAAAGGGCAGCCGCCAAAGCCCAGCCTAAAAAGAGGATCATCCCCCCATCAGTACAATCCCATAAAGACAACAACTCTGGAAAATGCACCCCCTGCTGCTCGTGTACAGCTCAGGTTTGCCACACTTTGGACTTAACCACCTGCTTGATCCCCCTGGAACAACAAAGGGAGGTGTGACCTGGGCTTAGCCCGACCCCCTTCTCCGTCCTTACCCTGGAAAGGTTCAAATGTGTCCATGAAGTCAAAGTTTGGCTGTAGAGGGATTAGTCCAGGTTGGATCATGTCTGCATTTCCCAAATGTGCTACAAGAATGCAGAGAGAAAGGAGCTAAATTCAACTGCTCAGTCAATGAATCCTTGAGATACAACAGGCTTAAAAAGGCTGGGAAGCCACACTTCCATGGTTCTCACGGTACTTTGGAGTCTTCCTCATTAAAAAGCAAGAGTAAATCTGAAAAGCTTCTTCAGAAAAGTTTGCTTCATTCTCACCAGAGCATTCTTGCTTTTAAAAGCCTGGGGCTCCCTAATTCACTTAGGCTGGAAATGCAGGGGCCACAGCCCTACTTGGATGGTCAGTGGAGCACTGGCCTGCTCTGTTTCCCACCTGGTAGCCTGGTGGGAATCCAAATCCCAAGGACTAATCATATTAATATTGAACTTATTTGTACACTTGATAGGTTTAACCCAGTACAGCTGAGATTCCCCCAAATTCTTCATTTTTACTCTGAGTTCTAACTTAAGGTTAGTGGGAAAGTGGGGATACCAATGCCATGAAGACTAAGGACTACAGTAAGGATCTACTTTAGATTCATCCTCCTTAACAAATTAAATAGTATAACATTGGTCTAGAGAAGAGATATTCCAGTAAACTGTAAGCTCCTTAGGGGCAGGGACTACTCCCATCTTTGTCTTTGTATCCTCAGCACTGAACAGTGCCTGGCCAACAGCCAGAACTCAATAAATGATTGGTGAACTGAACAAGAGAAATGCCATGTGAGGTCAGTTCAATTGTCCATCTAGACCAGTATTCAGTTTCTAATAGTGGCACCAAACAAACGCTGCCTAGCTTCCAAAATGTCAACTTCAAAAAAGTTAGGCATCTACCATTAGCAAGATACTGCATACCACACATTTCTCCTAAGAAAGAGGCCAATTCCCTCTCTTAACAAAGAGTTTATGGTACCCAGCTAATAAATGACTTTTCTGTCAAATCCTCCTTTGTTTACTCTTCTTGACTGAAAGATGTGACTTGGAAAAGTTCAGAAACTTAACTCAGAATAGAAAGTGACTGGTCTGAAGGGAAACAAACGGTCCCAAGTTACCTATTTCCCGTGGGTTGGGCCAAGCCATTGGTTGATGCGATGAAAGAGTGGAAAAGAGGGTGTCACTGAATTCTGACATGAGCATGTCTGTGTCCAAGAGTGGGTCCTCTTCCATGGGGACTGGGGTGTCCCACCCATCCCCACTCTTATGCCAGAAAAGCAGGTCATCATCCTACCCCCATAATAGGGGAAAAGAAAACAAAGGTATTCAAAAGAAGAAAAAAGCAGCTGTAACCTTGAATTCTTAACTCCCTGACATCATGGAGTCTCATTGAGTCATTTGAGTAGTGTTAGACAAAAGCTTCTGACAAAGATTCTTTGTTTTAAGATAGAAGTTAGTCAGTCAATAAATATTTATTAAGCTAAGCACTTTACAAATATCTCATTTGAGGACTATTAACAATCCTGGAAAGTAGGTGTTGTTATGATCTCCATTTTAGAGCTGAGGAGACTGAGAGAGAGAGAAAGAGAGAGAGAGAGAGAGATTAAATGACATGTCTAGGGTTACACAGATAATTAAGTGTCTGAGATAGAATTTGAACTCAGCTCTTCCTGACTCCAAGGACTTTGCTGGCTTTATCCATTCTATCTAGCTGCCTCCAAGAAAATTTTGTTTAATGATTCTCTAGGTCCTGTTTTCAGGAGAGCAAGTAGCCTGGCAATGATGATAATGAAAACAATAGCCATTCATATTTGTATAGTGCTTTCTAGTTTGTAAACCAATTTCCTTACAATTCTTCCTATTAATAAGTGGGACTTTGTTCCAATCACAAAAATATCTCCTGCTTTGGTGTCCACTGCAAAGCCACCTAACTCAATGTTCTCTCAAAGACTAGCTCAGCTGTACCTTAAAGAATGACTGACTTGAACATTGCCTATGTAGGCTTAATTCTGTCTCTCATATGTTCACTTACCCGGACCAGGCTGGACAGGTCCTCGTCCTTGTGCTTCTGTAGCTGTGGAGAAAGGGACACCCCAATTATCAAAGACTTTATGTGGGAATATGATGTGTTTTATGTCACCAGTATTGAGATTATTCCTCTGTTTGTAGGTGTTTGGTCACTGTCCAGATTTACACCTTTCTCTGGGACAAAGGGAGCAGGGAGTCTTAGCCCCATGTCATTGGCAAGGAAAGTGAAGAACAAAAGTATGGGGCACAGTTGGTTTGTGCTGGCCAAACAGGTTGATTATGCTTAGTTAGAGTTAGTGTTTTTCAAACCAAATTATACTTTGGACAAGGTAACAATTAAATTTATGGATGACCTAGCCTTCACTGGCTCAAGGAATAAGAACAAAAACCAAGGATCCTATCCAAGATAGGACAAGGTGGAATGAGCAAGAGTCTGTTTTTAAGTTTAAAAGATTTTAAGAAAGAAGGCTCTTTGGCAATAGAAGTGTTGAGGGCCTGTATACATTTGTCATAGGCCACGGACCAGTAGCTGGAATACAGTGCTGATCCTTAGCACTGTTCTGTGGCATCACTGACACTAACCCCTAACTAACACCAACACTAACTACGCCCCACCTCTGGGAGAATGCCTCAGCTAATTCTCTACGAAGCCGAGGATAGATACCCTTTTTTTGAAGTATGTTCTCCACTTGTGATATTCTCTGATCACAATCTCAATTCGATGTTTCCAGTACTTCCCTTCAGTGGTGATGGCCTGGAATGTGAAGGGAAAAGAGATGATGCTAGAAGCAGAAAGGATTCTTTATACTAGCGATAAGACAAAATAAAGTGTTTAATACTCCATAAAGGCCAGTAGAGGGAGGATATGCACCTACCCCTGGGCAATGGTATTTCACACTCACATCACTCACAAGGTACTTCCTATTTTCTGTGGCCACAAAAACCCGTAGGGCTGAAAGGTAAAGATTATGGTTTTGTGCTTCTGTTTCAGGTCCCATCAAAACCAGAAGGAAAGGGCTTTAAAAGCTCTAGACTGAGTGCAGAGATTTAATAAAATGCTCTGCAACAAGTGAACACTCCTTCCAACTCTTAAAATCAGGTAGACTTTAAAGAAACTCAAGCCTCGATACAGAGCACCCCATGTACCCAGTGCTGAAGAATCTGCCTCCCCCATACTCCCCACAAAGCAATCTTTCCTAAAGCACCTCTGGCCGGCGATGCTCATCCACTTCCACAGAGCCATCCAATGGAGTCACAAAGTGGCACACAGGATTCTTCCGTTTCTCCAAGTCTAAAGGGAAGAGAGGAAGAAACCATAATTACCTTAGACCTCAGCATGACCCCTCCTACCCAGTGTGGTGCTCTCCCTTAGCCTGAGTTCCTCCTAAGCTACCTTCCCTGCTAAACCTGAAAAGGTATGAGAAATAGAGATCAAAGGAAAAGTGTTTAAAAACAGAGCATGGGTAGAGGAGGGACACCAACTCATTCAAGGAGTCACTAAAGTGGCATGAACACGGTAATATGCCTTAGTCTCCAAAATATAATAGGTAATAACTAGGGAGATGGTGTTGTGCAGGTGAAAAATGTCAAGGGGGAATGTGCAGGTGGAAAGTTTTCCACCTGCACAGTGTCAAGCCTTACATCCTCAGGCTCACCCTCTTGTCTTAGTTTTACCTGTAGACACATGCTTACTAAACACAAAAACTGAAGTTTAGTGCTGGTTTTCTTGTTTGCATGAACTACCTGGAGAGGAGGGGCACTCTCTAAAAACAATGCCTTTGTGTGAACAGAATGAGATTTTGGAAGACAGGATGTGATCCCTGGCAGAATTTTCCTGCTCTAAGAAGACCCTCTGGCTCCCGCTTAGGTCACTTACACTGCATATACCACGCCCGCCAGATGGCATTATTGAGTCGGATCTTGTCTCTCCATTGCAGCTTTAATCCTTTGAAGTTCTTCCACTTTGGAGAAACCAATTTCCCACTGAAAAGCAAAAACAGGAACTCAATGGCTTCCATGAAAACAATGTAGTCAAAAAGAGAAAAAGAAGTACTCCATCAGAAGATTGTCAAACACCTTAAACCCCAATGCTCTGCATGAACATGGGACACAGGTTTAGCCTGGACTGGGTGAACCTTTCTGCCAGCTACTCAACTCTGCCTCTGGCCACTGAGGGGGCACCTGCCTAAGGCCCAAACTGAGAGATCCCTTCAACCTTCTTATATCAGCTCCAGTCTGTGAGCCTGGCTTCTTAGTCCACAGACCTAGGTTATTTTGCTCTTTATGATTCTATTTACAAACCAAGGAGGCCCAAGGGGAAAAAAAAAGCTAGCCTGAGCCCTGGACCACAAGTATCACCTCTGAAATACAGATCTTCCTTCTAATAATGGCTGATGCATGATGAAGAGAAGGGCAAGGGAAGATCTGAGCAAAAGCTCCTCACTGGACATCACTTATTAAATGGTATCCAAGAGACCCCAAATACACCCTTCTCCAAACACACTCACTCAGAATAGCTCAGGAAAGCAATTCTCAGCTGTTCTGCCTGTTTGGGAATAACAAGGAAAAAGCTCTTGCCACTCCATTTTTGTGCTAAAAGAAGATACTGATGACATCAACTATACTTGAAAACTCAGTTTCTCTCTGAAAATTACCACCTCCTCTCAAGAAAACATGAGTCAGATATTCCAGAGCATGAAACTAGAAGTGGTAAGGCCAGCCACTGTTTAGAAATTTCTATCTCTACTTGTGAAAGAACTATGTCACCAAAGAGCAGACTGTTGATGGCAAGCCCCTGATGGCACTACTGCAAGCAGCATATACTCTAGAGCAGAGATGGGCAAACTACAGCCTGAGGGCCAGATGAGGCCCCCTGAAATGTTCTACCCAGCCAGGGACATTCTTCCTTAATCTGACGAATATGAGTGGGATACAATACAATGAAACTTTGACAGAGTTGCCTTAGAAACAGACTGACAGATGAACATTTCCTTTCCTTTGGCCTCCTCTTTAAAAAGTTTGCCCATCACTGGTCTAGAGCATACAAATATATTTGAAAATTCTTATTTTCCTCCTCCCTCTACTGGTGCCCAGAAGTAGTACATCTAACTCATGAAGGGATCCTCCTGAAGGAAGCATGTCTCCCATATGCCAGAGGAAAAGACTAGTAGCAAGGTCAGGCCCAGTTGGAAAATCCCTATCTTCTCCTCTCCTGCTCCAGTGAGAAATGTCCCTCAAAGGTACCAAACAGCTGGAGTGCTGATAGACCGTAGCTGATTAAAGTAGATAACGACTTCTCCACTGGTATAAGAATGAAAATTTGAGAGCAGAGATGGCTTTATTTGTTTTAACAGCCCAGGCCATGATTAATAAATACCTGCTGCATTACCTTAAGGAAAACTAACAGGGCTACTGGCTCTAGAGACAGAGGACCTGGCTTCACATTTCATCTGACTAACATTCACTACTTGTGTGGCCTTGGGCAAGGCCCTTCACTACCCTGGACCTCAGATTCCTCATCTGTACAATGAAGTGGTTGAACTACATAGATGGCCTCCATGGTACCTTCCAGCTTTAGATCTATGATCTTAAGAGCTTAATACCATCTGTCTCTGGGCAGAGCTGCCTTCTCTCTTTCCAAACCAATGGACTACTTGCCCAGAGCTCAAAAAGTTAGGCGCCCACTTTGTAGAAAGGCTACAGCATTAAACTATAAACAGCACTCACAGGAAGCAAGGGGTTTACAGATGGCACTCCCCTCTAGCCAAGCAACGAGAGGTTCTGATTTAAGCATATGCCTTTTCTTTCCTCTCACCCACCAAGTACAACTGTCTGCAGCTCAAGAGGGCAGGAACATGGCATGGCTGGAGGACTCAGAGAGAAGGGTGTAGTCGGTCTTGCTTCTGCTGCTTCAAAGGAGTCATTTTCCTTCTATAGCCCTCTAGATAAAGGAACTATAGTACAAGGGAAAGCAAATCAGATTTTGAGTCAGAGGGCCTAGGGTCCAGCTGTGACTCCATCTGTGTGACTGTGGGCAAGTTTCTTCACCTGTCCAGCCTCTGGGGTCTTCATCTGTAAAAGGAGATTGCTGGGACAGATTCTCCACTCCCTCCAATGTAAAAGAGCAGGCTGAGGCACTTCATAACCCCAACATTATAAAAATCATTTAACCTCCCACTCAAATCACCTCTCTGAAGTGCAGTGCTTACAGAGGGATGCTGGAGCCATTTCTTACTCTGGCTCCCACTGTTACTCCCAACAGTGGCACTTACACCTCAGAGATTGGCAAGCACAAATTGGGGCAGGATTTACCATTTTGTAGACTATACATAATAAGATGCCAGAGGCTATGTTAATAATGTTGATTAAGTTTTCTTTTTTATTAGCATGCTAAACTTTATTCAGTTGCTGAATCCAGGAATGACCACAGGCAATGGAATGTAGTTCAATGAAAAGAGAAGCAGCTCTATAGTCAAGGGACCTGAGTTCAAATCTCATCCTTGGTAAATTAAGCTTAAAAGTGTATTGTGTATACACTCCCCCCTCTCCCCCCCAGACAGCTGGTCATCAAACATTTACCAGCACATCACTGATTACATACCACCTTGCTTCCACAAGATTTTTATTTGTACAGTGAGTTCATTATGTAGGATCTATTACAGAAAGGTTCCATTTTTTAAAAACTACCTCCTGATTTCTCTGTCCAATGCCTTTATTTAATATCTTCTGGTATCATTGTCACTTGGCTACTCTATGAATCAGGGGAAGCCAGAAACTTTTCTTCTCCATTTTTTGTGAGACATATGGCAATAAACCATCCTAAGACACACAAACAACTCAAGAAACCTTTTGTAAGTGAACTAGGTGGGCTACAAAGTTTAGCTGAAGTTCTGTGCGTGGTCTTGCAAAGCGTACAATTTTACAGAGGGATGTGACAGTCAAATAACCATAATTCAAAATAATGCATAATAAATGCCTACAAGAGATGCCGATAAAGAGCTCTAGAAAGTCTACTACCAAGTGAGGGGTGGTAAAATTAAATTGCCTTGTGGGTTTTCAGAGAGCTCTGGGCAGACAAAGCTCATCTCTGTGCCTAGAACAATTCACCACATGTAACAGGCATTCAAATATTGGGTCTGGGGACAAGAAGACCTTGTACAAATCTGGCCCTAAAAACTCACTAACTGTGTGACTGTGGGCAATTTCTGCCTATTTCAGTTTCTTTAACTATAAAAAAGGAAATAATAATAGCCCCTACCTTGTGAAGTTGTTATAAGGATCAAAAGAGATATTGGTAATATATACTCTCTAAATGCTGGCCGCTGCTGGTATGCTTACTACTAGGTAAATTCCTAAAAGACCTTGAGCATTTCATACACTTCATTTAAAAAAAGAATGCTTCCGAATTGCCTCATCTCTCCTTCTTCCCTCCTGTTCCTTCCACTTAACCAAGCAATTTTCTATTTGACACAGGTCTTAGCTGGACACTCCTCATCAAGGAGGGAGTTGAGAATAACGAAATCCGGGAGGGAAGCACCATGTCCCTGAGTAGCAGAATGCTTGGGTTCCTTCCAGGAAGAAGTGGCCCCCAAGACAAGAGATGAGGCACATCTGGATGATGGACCTTAAGGCTGCATCAATGCTGGCAGAGTAATTCTATTTTTGCAGCCACCATCTGTCTGTGTGTTTTAGGCAAGAGGGATTGTTTTTCAAAACTAGAATAAAATAAATGGCAATACTCCTCCTGCCAGGCCCAGTTTTAACTTGAATAGTCTGAAAGAAGAGCATAGACCAGATTCCCCACCTCTCACCCCTATTCTCAAGTGACTTAAACTGAAGTGGCCCTTCCTTGGGCTAATCATGCTGGACAGTACAAGATCTGTTAGGGCAGTACAAACTTCACACTTTCTTGTTAGTCAATCATGGTAGGTTTTGTGTAATGGTAATAAGTACCTGACAATACATCTGCTAGTCTCCCCAGGATTTTTCCCTCTGCCCAATGAAAATAAGGGTGTCAAAGAAAGCAAAACTAACATTTAGAAAACATTCTCCCCACTTCATTGGACCATAAACAGAGCTTGGGGATAGGTTAGTTAGACTAGTGATTGCTAAGGTTTCTTCTGACTCTAAAATTGTGCAATTGTTTGTGCAGGATGTGATCAGGCCCATGTCTCCCAATCAATCTCTGAATCTATCTCTAAAGTCAGCCAAAGGAGCTAGAGGACCATGAAGCATGGTGTATAAACCAAGACTAGAAGTCAAACCCAAGCAAAAGGGAAAGATGGGCTTACAGAGAAGTTTCAACCAAGTATTTCCGGTCAGGAGCAGCTCTAGAGAGCAGCAACAGCTCACTGTGAGCTGAGCCACAGAGGAGCTCCAGGGTCCTGGCCTGGCCGAAAGAAAGAGCAATTAGTTCTGTCTTCCCATTCATTCGGAAATGGGCCCTCTCTACCTCTTCCCTTCCTGTTTTGGCTCACTTCTCTTTAGAGGCTGATACTCTCATGGGCCCAAATGCTAGCAGGACATTCCTGGCCCCTTAAAACTTGGTTAGACCCATTGTAAGGTCTGGCTTTCACCATCACTCTCCAATATTTCAGCCTCCAATGTTATCAACTGTCACACTAAGTTCCCCTATGAAGGTAAGTAACATGTTTACACTGCCCTGGTGTGACCTGCACCAAAAGAGAAATAAAAGTATATTAATTCCTTAAAATGTAAAATTTACTATCTAAAGTTTTCCTTCCAGCTATCAACAGCAGGATCTAAGTATCTTATGGACTTCTTTTAAGAGAGAGACATACCAGTAGTGAGGAAGTTTATTTGGATGCCACAGAACACGGGAAACTGAAGTTACTAAGAAAGCGACTTTTCCAGGATTGCATGTTGTGGAGAATTTACCTGGGAACTGCTGTAGATTTGAAGATGCGTTGAAAAGATTTTTAAAAAATGAACAAAGCTAGGATTATGGTACTGGATTTAACCAGCTCCAGACAAGGCAGGGATAAAGGGCCCAATAACTTACTATTAAGGGTAAAGGGAGGCTCCGCAGTCTGATTCTCTGGGTGCCCAAACAGGAAGGGAGGGAGAGGCATGAGACCCTATGGGGCAATGGAAAGAGTATTTGAATCAGAAGACCTGGGTTAAACCTTGGTTTTATCATTTATTAGCTCCAAGGAGCAACAAGGTCCATCTCTGGGCCTTGATTTTCTCATCTGTACTTAAATAAGGAGGCTGGACTAAATGAGCTATATAGAAGATATTGTTACCAGATGGCATCCTTTTTTTGCCACCGAAGGCTAAGTGGGCCTCTATAATGGGCTACTTTTAGAACTGGAAGGGATAGCTGTAAAGTAAAGGAGTGGCCTATTCAATGACTTTACCATCTCTTTCAGGTCTAAGTCCGACCTTAATCCAAACTCCTTATTTTACAGAAGTGTAGATGGAGACCCAGGGGGATTAAATGACTTCTCCACAATCCCCCAGAGAGTAAGTGGCAGAGTTGGAGGTCACACCTGAGCCCTGATTCCTATATCACACTGTCTCATTCTCTCAGGACGTTTAGTTCTTCCTGACTAGCTTATCTTCCTGGCCTTTCTTCAGGATTTTGACTGGTCTCTGCAAGGCTTTTGGGAGCCAAAACTAACAGTTCATGGTCAAGACAAAGGTTCATTGAGGAGAGTTGGGATGAAGGGGAACAGCAAAAGCCAGGGAATGAGGGCAAGTGTAACGGAATTATTCCTGCATTTCTGGTCCTTCTCAGTACCACCTCTCATCAGCCCACCCACACAGGCAGAACAGGCTTCCCCCTTGCAGGCCTGTGAGCATTTCAAGGCCTTGTTCCCACACCCACACTTAAGTCCTATCTTCAGAGGCATAAAAACAATCCTACTCACCAGTCACTTAGTGCTTTTGTCTTTTATTTGAAGGGACCTTACTGGGTCCCAGGAGTGTCTGTCTAAGTGTCTGGCATCAAAGTGAGAGTCAGAACTTCAAAGTTCTCTGCCATAGTCTATCTCAGGAAGCAATGCTAGATGCCCATCCTAGGCCCCATTTCTCTACCAATTAAGTCAGGATCAGAACTTGCTGGCTCATTCTCTCTCAATCATTGTGTGTAGTCAGGGAGCCAAATCCATTCTCTCCATGAAAGTGAAAGCTCTCTCCATATGCCTATTTTAGGCACATGTACTAAATATAGGGAAAAGACTGGAGCAAGAAGGAAAAAGAAAATCACAGAGACCCTGTTCCCAAGCCACTCTGCATCATCAGAGTACCAGAGCAGATTCACACTCAGACCCTCTTCCAGCAATGTTCATGGCTTGCTTTTTCCTTATTTCTATCTTGTTCCCATCTTCCTTTCCTCTTCCCCACTCTACCTGGGCAAATTTCTACCCCCATCCTTTAAACTGGGTCCTGGGCCTTCCCCACACTAAATTTTTAGTTATGTGTGACAAGGACCTTTATCCTTATTCAAAAATCTCAGCAGCTTTATCATAAGGCATCCCCTTCTGCGTGCCCATCTTCTGTCTAAACTGGTATTGGGGTAAACGTGAGAAAGGAGTCAGAAATCAAGCCTGTCTTTAATGTTCAGAGGAAGGAAAATCAGGCAAAGAGGGCTTCTGAGTATGATGGCCATGGGAGGTGGCTCCAATTAGGCTCTTACCAGCAAGTATAGCCATGGTCAGCAACAAGCAGGAGGATAAGTGAGACAGCATGTTCAGGGATGACATCTTAGATGTCACAGCCCCAGAGCTGTGAAAATGTGAACTTGTCTTTTATATCTTGTAGGAGAGCCAGAACCACCCTACTGGTCTCTTATATTTCTCTTACACTGTCATTCCTAACACTTGAAGCAATAACTTCTGAGTTCTGTTTGTTTCTAACCCAGGGGCTGGCAGGTCTCTCAAATAATCCAGAAAAGAAAACCATGAAATCAACCAATTCCCAAGTGCCCTACTTAGAAGAGATCCTGAATCCCAGAACCTCAGCATCTTTCCTTACCCAACTATGTGTGTAGAGAAAAGAATTTCAAATAATTAACACTGGTCCAAGTCCTAAAAAAAAATAATCTATAGAATGAAAAATTTACAATGAAGGAGAAGCTAAGTAGATCAGTGGATAGAGCACCAGGCCTGGAAAGGGGAGGTCCTGGATTCAAATCTGGCCTTAGACTCTTCCTAGCTGTGTGACCTGGGCAAGTCACTTAACACCCATTGCCTAGCTCTTACCATTCTTCTAACTTGGAAAGCAATACTTAGTATAATTTCTAAAACAGAAGGTATGGGTTAAAAAAAAATTTACAGTGAAACATGGGGAGAATAACTTCTACCAACATGAAACTATTTTTCTTCAAGTGTTTATGACCTTTGATGCATCATTAACTCAAGTAGCTAAGTAGTTCAGTGGAGAGAGCACTAGACCTGAAATTAGGAAGACCCAGTTTCAAATCGAACCACAGACATTAACTGTGTATCCTGAGCAAATCACTTAACCTCTGTTTGCCACTGGAGAAAGAAATGACAAACTGCTCTAGTATCTTTGCCAAGAAAACTCCATGGACAGTATTGGTGTGGTACAGCAGACAGGGTCAGGAAAAATCAGGTATCACTGACCAACAAAGCATCATTAGATACTATGACCTTGGAAAGGATTTAAGACTAATAATTTTGGTAAGATAATTTGAATTTATGCACACATCTGGATTTAAGAAATCACACTTCACCTCTAGGAAGTTTTCATGTACACACAAACTTCTCATTTAATCTGCTACTTTAAAGCCTTTGTGCATTTATAAGCAATTATCTGTTATACTTTTCCTTCTCGACTCAGAATATCATGCTGATTTATAAAGGAAATTTGGATAAGCTGAGGGCAGGTAGAAGTGAACCTATATTGTTGTTGTTCAGTCATTTCAGTCACATCCAATTCTTTATGACCTTATTTGGGGGATTTTTGGGCAAAGATACTAGACTGGTTAGCTATTTCCTTCTCCAGCTCATTTAACTGATGGGGAAATTGAAGCAAACAGAGTTAAATGATTTGCCTAAGGTTACCCAGCTATAGTAAGTGTCTGAGGCCAAATTTGAACTCATGAAGATAAGTCTTCCTGATTCCAGGTCCAGCATTCTATCAACTCTGCCACCTAGTTGGCCTATATTAAGTGTTCATTATTGGCACTGAAAGGAGAAGAAAAATATTTTTCTTTCTTTTTAAAAAATAATTTTTTTTCAGTTACATGTAGAAACAATTTTTTTCTGACATTTTAGGATTCAGATTTTCTCCCTTCCTCCTTTGCCCCAACTCCCCGAGGTAGCAAATATTCTGATATAAGTCATATCAGTGTTTTTACACAATACATGTTTCTATATTACTCATTTCATAATAGAAGACACATATCACACATACAATAAAAAAAAACTCATGAAGGAAATATTGTGAAAGATGGAATACTTTGATCTGCAATCAGACTCCAACAGTTCCTTCTTTGGTTATGGATTGTATTTTTCATTATGAGTCCCTTGTGGATATCTTAGGAACTTGCTTTGTTGATAATGGTTTAGTCCTTTACAGTTGACATAATATTTCTATTCATGTATGTGTTGTTCTCCTGGTTCTGTTCACCACATTTTGCATCAATTCATAAGTCTTTATAGGTTTTTCTGAATTCATACTAGTCTTCATTTCTTATGGCACAATAGTATTCCATTACAACCAAATATCATAACTTGTTCAGCCATTCCCCAAGGGATGGCCAACCTCTCAGCTTCCAATTCTTTGCCACTAAAAAAAAGAGCTGTTAAGATTGTTTTGATGTAGGTAGGTCCTTTTCCCTTATCTCTGATCTCTTTGGGATAGAGACCCAGGGGTGGTATTACTAGGGCAAAGGGTATACATAGTTTTCTGGCTCTTTTGAGGGTGGTTCCATATTCTCTCTGGAATGGTTGTATCGGTTTACAGTTCCACCAACAGGGTATTAAGTGTCTCAATTTTCCCACATCTCCTCCAACACTTGTTATTTTCCTTTTTGTTCATGTTAGCCAATCTGATAGGTGTGAGGTGGTGTCTCAGTTGTTATAATATGCATTTCTTGAATTAGCAATGATTTAGAGCATTTTTTCATGTGACTATTGAAAGTTTTAATTTTACCCTTTGAGAATTGTCTGTTCATATCCTTTGACCACTTTCCAATTGGGGAATGCTTTGTTTTCATATAAATTTAACTCATATATTTTTCTATATATTTGGAAAATGAGACATTAGTCAGAGATACTTGCTATGAAATTTCCCCCCCAAATTTGTTTTTTTCCTTCTAATCTTGGTTGCATTGGTTTTGTTTGTACAAACCCTTTTCAATTTAATATAATAAAAATTATCCAGTTCATTTTTTATAATATTCTCTATGTCTTGTTTGGTCATAAATTCTTCCCTTATTCATAAATCTGACAGGCAAACTAAAGAAAAAGACATTCAAGTGAAATGAAAAGGAGATAATTATTGGGTCCAAATATTGCTTACAATAGCTTTATATATGAAACAAATTCCAGTTTGTCTTAGCCACTGGATAAAGCAATGGAACTGAGAGATAGATCTACTTTTTACAAATACAGTAAAGGACTGGATGCAGGGCACCTGGGCTTAACTATTGGATCTCAGCAGATTTGCTGTGAAATTCTAGTTAGGTCCCTTAAAACAAAACCTATAGTAACACCCCTGCTCTGGTTCCCCCACTGATTGCCCCAACTCTCAGACCTGGTGGGAGGAGAGAAGGTGATTAGGTTTCAAATAGCTGAAGCCCTTTGAAGAGCTATGTTAAATAAACTGGGGCATTATTACTATTATTAGGCAACATCTAAGGCAAGGCAAGGTCCTTGCACTGACTAAGGGCCAGAGAAATCTGAAGCTACTTATCCATTTCAGAGAATAAAGTAACACTGTCACATCTCCCAACCCTAAAAATAAGCTACTGCAGCCATAGGAATCGCTTTCTAAAAGGAGTCTCTGTTCTCCACTGGCTCAGGAAGAAAGATGTCCCCTCCAGAAACCCAAACCTTCATAGCTTAAAAGAAGTTTTAATTTTGGTTCTCAAAGCATTAAGATGAATTAACTAAAAACTGTATAAAAGAAGTCGGACCCATTGCTTCAAGTATAGCTCTTAAGCCTTCAAGTGGCTAAAAAGCCAGAGTCAAATTAGTTTGACCTACCCATGAGCAATTAATATTTCTTCAATTATTTAAGATTGGTTTTATTTCTGCAAAAGGTATATTATAGCTAGACTTATAAAGTTCCTGGATGTATCATGGTAGACACACTCCAAAATATTTTATAATTTCTTCAGTTATTTTGAATTTCGGAAGTCTCTTTTCAGCTCTTTCTGTTTGGCTTTGTTGGAGACATAAAAAAATGCTGATGATTTATGTGGATATATTTGATATCTTGTAGTTTTAGATGGCTGTTTCAATTTGGTTGACTAGGTTTTTCCAAGTAAATCATATTCTCTGAAAAAAAAAGGAACAATTTTCTTTCTTCTTTGCCCTCAACATCTCGTTCTTGTTTTATTGCTATATCCAACATCTCTAAGAATGTTAAATTACTAATGGTGATAATGGGCATCCTTGCTTTACTTAGTTCTTGTTGGAAAGCTCTCTACTTTTCTCTATCACATGTTTGCTCTTTGTTTTAGATAGATAATATATATCATATAAGGAAAAGCCCAAATATTCCTAAGCTTTCCAGTGTTTTTAACAGGAATAAGTGTTAGATCTTATCAAAAGCCTTTTCAGTATTTATTGATATAATATGGTTTTTGTTATTTATATTATTATTTGTTTTCCTTAGGTTGGACTAGTCTTGAATTCTTTGTTCAAATCCAATCTGGTAGTAGTGTAGAAATCTTTCTAATATGTTGTTGTAGCCTATTTGCTAATATTTTATTTAAAATCTGTGTTACTTTTTTATTAGGGATGTTCTTTCTCTTGTCTCTGCTTGGTTTAAGAATCAAAATCATATATGTATCGCTGAAAGAGATTAGAAAGGGTGCCTTTTTTCTTCATTATTGCAAACAGTTTATATAATAATGGAATTAAGTGTTCCTTCCTTTTATGAATTCACTTGTAAACAATCTTCCCAGTCCCCCAGGCTCACAAAGGATGAATCATCCTGGGTTTCCTCACTATCTCTCACCCCTTATACCAATCTGTTGCCAAGGCCTGTCCAGTTCATCTTTCCAACTTCTCTTGATTACACCCTCTTCTCTCTTCGGATACTGCCACCACTTAGTGCAGGCCTTAATCATCTCATACCTGGATTATTTAAATAGCTTGCTGGTGAGTCTGCCTGCCTCCAGTCTCTCCCCCTCTCTAGCCCATCCTCCATTCAGTCGCTAATGTGATTTTCCTAAAGGTCAAGTGTGATCGTCTTATGATCCCACTCAATAAACTGCAGGGACTCCTTACTGCCTCAAGGATCAAATAAAACATACTCTGTTTGGCATTAAAATTCCTCCTTCATCTAGTTCCTCGATACCTTTCTAGTCTTCTTACACCTTAACTCATCACCATATATTCTTCAATCCAATGATTCCGTCATGCTGGCATCCTAGGTACTCTAACTACTGCCCTCCTTGGCTTCCTTTAAGTCCCACCTAAAATCCCATCTTGTACTGGCAGCCTTTCCCCATCCCTCCTAATTCTAGTGTCTTCTCTCTATTAATCACTTCCTATTTATCCTGTATGTAATTTGCTTTGTATGTATTTATTTACATGTTGTCTAACCCACTAGACTCTAAGCCTCTTGAGAGCAAGAATTGTTTGTCTTTTTGTATTCCCTAGTCCTTACAGGACAGTACTTGGCAGATAGCAGGCACTTAATAAATGTTGATTGACTGAAAAGTATTTATCGGTATTATTTCATTTGAATCCTATAACAACTTTGTCAGCTAAGGTGCTATTATTGTCCTCATTTTACAGATGAGGAAACCAAGGCAGAGAAAGGTTAAGTGATTTGCCCAGGGTCACATAATCTGTAAGTGTCTGAAGTGGGATTTGAATTCAGACCTTCCTGAATCCAAGTCCTGTTTCCTCCTAGCTATCTATCTAGTTTTGAGTTTTTCCCCTTGGGAATGAATTTGTAGCTGATTCAATTTCTTTTGCTGATAATGGGCTACTTAAGTAGCATATTTCTTCTTATGTTAATCTGAGTATTTTATATTTTTATAAGTTTCAATTTATTAACATATACCTAGAAACAGTTTCTGATAATTTCCTTTATTTCCTCTTTACATGTTGTGCCCCCTCATTTTTATTACAGTTTGGTTTTCTTCTCTTTTAAAAAATAAGTTTTTTGGGGGCAGCTGGGTAGCTCAGTGGATTGAGAGCTGGGCCTACAGACGGGAGGTCCTAGGTTCAAATCCGGCCTCAGACACTTCCCAGCTGTGTGATCCTGGGCAAGTCACTTGACCCCCATTGCCTACTCTTACCACTCTTTCACCTATAAGTCAATACACAGAAGTTAAGGGTTTAAAAAAAAAAAGGTTTTTATTTAAAAAAATACTTCTAGATTCAGTAGTTCAATTTTTTTTGCTTTCAATTTTATTAATCTCTTCCTTAAATTTCAGAATTTTTAAGTCCAACCTTCTTCTTCTTTAAAAAAAAAAACAACCAAAAAAAAACCTTACCTTCCATCTTAGAATCGATACTGGGTATTGGTTCTAAGGCAGAAGATAAGGGCTAGGCAATGGGCGTGTGACTTGAGCAGGACCACAATGCTAGGAAGTGTCTGAGGCCGGATTTGAACCTAGGACCTTCCATCTCTGAGCCTGGCTCTCAATCCACTGAGCCATCCAGCTTCCCCCTAATCTCAACCTTTCTGAAAGAGGCCTTAACCTAATTATTTCAGGCCATATTGCATCCTTTTACCAACTTTCATATAAGTCCCAAATCTAAACGGTTTTTCAAACCTCTTTAATCTTTCATATAGTTGCCAGAAAATCTTCACGAAGCTCAGATCTGACCATGTTATTCTCCTGATCAAAAACTTTAAATGGCTCCTTTTTATTCTAAAACAAAACACAAACTTGTGGCCTGCCAAAAACCTGAGGCCCAATCGACTTTTACTGACTTGTTCACATTATGACCCTTCTTATATGGCAGCTGCAGAAGCAGTGCACATTAAGCTTGTAACATACTTAATCTATATTATCTCATTTGACATTCACAATAACCCTTAGAGGGAGGTACTATTATTATCTTCAATTTATCATTGAGGAAACTGAGGCAGAGGTTGAATGATGTGCCCAAGGTCACACCACTGGCAAGTGCTTGAGGTAAGGTCTGAACTCAAACCTTCCTGACTCCAAGTCCAGGACTTTTATCTCTTACTCACACCCCCTCGCTGCCTCAATAATTCTACATTCACTCTACAATCTAGTTCCTGGAAAACATGGCATGTCTCCCAATGCAATACATTCACATAGCTCATTATCCCTATGGCCTAGAAGACATGGCCTCCTTACCTCTTCCTTTTGTATTCTTTTAATGTTTGCAATGCTCAGCTCCTCTTCAAAAGAGTAACCTTCCCTAATCCTACCAAGATTTAGTGTTTCTTTCCTCTTCAAAAATTCCTATAGTTCTTTCATCTCTCCCCTGTCAGTCCTCTCCCTTCACTCCTTACCTTGACCCATACAGGGCTCCCTATCCCTCAGTAGAACTGAATAGATATCTTGAGGGCAGAGACTTTCATTTTTGTCTTGATACCCAAAGACCTAGTATGTATCCTGCCCTCATCAGACCTTTAATAAATGCCTGCTGAACTGAATCAGAAAATGCCATAAAATAGCACACGATTATTCCTTATTTGGTCGTCTCTCCATAAATACATTATAAGCTCCTTGACTATTAGTACGAGAGGCCCTTCCTCTGTATCTTCCCTATATTCTAAAACAGTGACTGCATACAAACCCTCTAAAATGCATGCACACGGAATTAAGAACTGATTAACCCATCTTTAAACCTTCTACAGTAAGAAACTCTCGTGTGGGGGGTGCTTAGTGTTTAGACATTTTCACAGAATTTTGGAGTTGAAAGGGATCTCGGAGGCCAACTGGTCTAACCCAGGCCTTTAAAAGAATCTCTATACAATGTTTCATAAGAGGTCATGTTATCCTCAGTGAAGTGGAACCAACAGGATTTTTCTTTGGGACTTATCCTTGTTTTCACCTGACACCCTAACCTCTTCCCAGAGAGAAGTACTAGAGAGACTGTAAATGCAAAGCGCCCAAGGCAGATGTGTTAGTAGCTAATACTACTAAAGCTCCAACCACAGATTTGCCAGCCCTGAAGTGGGAAGGCTGTATTCCTTGAACAACATAAGCTGTGTACTTCATAGCTCACACGGTCATCCTAGAAAGAATCATTCTAGCAGAGGTTTTATGGAGATGGGAGGGTGCTGGGCACTGTGACTTATAATGATTCACCCATAACCATCCAAGGCACCAAACTGAAGTTTCTGGTCACCTGCTTTCCAGAAGGAAGTACTCTGCATAGTAGAGGTTTTGCGAACAATTCTTTATAAAAGAGAGCAAGCAATCACCTTCTTACGGAAGATTTTATTGGCAATTACTCTTAAAAGTCTCCCAATGTCCCCCAATTAAAAAAAAGGAAAGGAAAGCATAGGAAGGTACAATCCCCATTACAAACTCAATCTCTAAAGACAGAAGAAATTCTGCATCTCCAACATATGAGGAATAAACGAAAAATCAAGCTCAATTCCCTTTCACCTGCCCCAGAATCATATATTTGCTTCTGTAAGTCTCCTCCATCATTAAGATCCTCTTTCCATTCTGAGAAAAGGCTCATTTTTAATGAGTAGAGTAGTAGAGAAGTTTAGAGTAAGAACACTGGGAACAAAATTAACCCATTAAGTCTAAAACAAACTAGTTAATCTGAAATAGACTGGCCTCTGCTTAAAAGAAAACAACAAATCAATCAACAAACTCTCAATATTTTCCCACAAGAAGCAGCTGATCTGTGGACCCCATTCTGAATGTTCTTTTCATACACTCCTTAAGAGTTAGGGTTTTCAGATGTTAAAACAGCAAAAAGAACTACTCCATCAACATGAAACCAAATTTACAAAAATATAGCTATATACAAAGAGAAGTAACTTTTATTTGATCATCATATCCACAGCTTTAGCCTCGGGTTTTCTGCATAACATTATTAACCCTGAAATAAGGGCACTTTTTGGAAATCCACATGTGTACAATAGCTTCATACATGGGTAAACAGAGCTTTAGTCACTACAGTTCTATAAAACCAAGGTCAGGGCATCTAATCTTGCTCTTTCTTTATCAGCTGAAGGCCTTTTAAAAAAAAAGGTTAAAAAAGAAGAAAACAAAAGTAGAGACAATTGAGATTGAAAGCCATCATAGGAAATAATATACATTTATTTTCTCAACAGCACAAAATTCTGAAAAGTTTTTACCCTTAATATGTTAGGTATCCACATGAAATAAATATTCTAAAGAAACAGTCAACCACCCCAGTTTAGGAGTAAAAGGAACTCGTTCTGTAAATTTTTTCTGATCTTTGAGAGAGAGAATGTAAGTAAATATGTGTGTTGCAGCTGGGGAAGTTAATTATGAAATACAAAACAATTCAAGTGACTTTGTATCTAGAGAACTTAAGGGTCTGGGCCTTCACAAGGAACAGCATAGCCTTATGGCTTGGTGGGAAGTACCTGCCTTCTCTGATGCCAAAGTCCTAAATTTTGCTGGGAGTATCAGACCCAATCTACCATGCTTGGCCTGATTTCAGACAAATTCATCTATCAACAGAATCTCAGACTAGGTCACCCTTACAGAGGGAGGCATGTTGTACCACTCAATAAAGATTTACCTTCAGGTATAATAGCAACATTTCTAATCAGAAAGATATCTGGTTTGCTGGCTGTTAAAGTTCAAGTGTGTTTTTCTAATGTCTCTGTTAAAAGCCAGCACTGCAAAATGGACAGTGTTACAGCACCTAGTTCACTTATTTCACTCCTCCATTCCCTCTAGTACACAGTATGGGATGTTGATGGCTTCTTTTGAGTCTCTTCAGAGGCTTACAGATCAGTTCTCCAGAGGTAAGACATAATGAAGGCCTTTTGGGCCTCACACAGACAAATTCATCCCATAATCCAAGTTTGAGGCAAGAAAGGGAAGAAATGGGTTGGGGGCTCTTGGACCTTAGGCCCTGGCTGCTAACAGTCCTATCCAGCAGGTCATAACCTGCTTCTCTGAATATATGCCAGAGATGAACAGAAACTCACAAATGTTGGCAACAACACCCATCTTTCTGGAATTCTTTCTCCTTCACCTTCCAACCATACAAAGCTATCTGCAGGGCAGCACGTCCTATGGTTGTGCTTGGAATTTAAGGTGCTGTAAGAGTATAGCAGTACCAGCACCCTTCAGTTCCAGGAACACTCCTGCAGCAAGGCTGCACACAGGAAAAGCTTCCCCTTCACACCCAGCACTCGGGCATACTTCACATCAATTACTCTTATCAAGCACCACTTAGTCAGGCTAGAGAGTGGAACCTCAGTGTGAAGGAAGAAATGGAAAACAATGTTGTCTCTGATACCACCTGAGGCAAAAGGGGAAGAAGTGGGGATAGGGTGGGAAGGGAGAGCCCAGGGAGGGTAAGAGGGCTCCCCTGGCACTACTGGAGTAGTGCCAGAAAGAGAGAGGGAAAAAAAATGTCCTCAACTGCTGCCAGGCAGCAGGACATAAGGAAAATCTGCTTGCTTTTAGGCTTCCTCGGCTTTCTCTCCCGGTGAGAGATATAGCCATGATAGCCATGAGCAAGGGACACCTTTCCTAACTGTAGTTCCCTCTTATCAATAGAAATGGACCCAGAGCTGTGATGTGCTTAAAAGAGAGAAGTAAGATCAGGATCCAAAGCAATAACAGCCTAATAGATCCAAGTTCTAGCTCTGCCTGCTGCTTTCCTTTGCCTGTGAGATGGCTGCCAGTTTTTTGGAGAGGAAATAGATTTAAGAAAGACTAATCCAGATCTAAACAATTGGAAAAATATTAATTACTCATGGCTAGGCCAAGTTAATAGAATAAAAATGAAAATTCTATCTAAATTAAGTTACTTATTCAGTGCTATACCAATCAAACTATCAAATAATTTATAGAACTAGAAAAAATAATAAAGTTAATCTAGAAAAACAAGAAGTCAAGAATATCAAGGGAATTCATGGAAAAAATGTGAAGGAAGGTGGCCTAAGCAGTACCAAATCTCAAACTGTACTTTCAGGCAATAATCAACAGAACAGTCTGGTAGAGGTTAAGAAATAGAATGGTAGATCAAGACAATAGATAAGATATACAATATAAAGGGGTAAATGACTATAGCAACCTAGTGTTTGATAAACCCAAAGACCCCAGCTTTTGGGATAAGAACTCACAATTAACAAAAACTGCCAGGAAAATTGGAAAACAATATGGCAGAAACCAGGTATAGATCAATATCTCACATCTATACCAAGACATGGTCAAAATTAGAAAGTGATATCAAAATAAAGAGTGAGGCCATAAATAAATTAGGAGAACATAGAAGACTTATCTGGCAAATCTTTGAAGAAGAGAAGAATTTATGACCAAACAAAAGACAGAGATCATTATAAGATGTGAAATAATTTTGATTATATTAAATTAAAAAGGTTCTATGCAAATAAAACCAATATAAACAAGATTAGGAGGGAAAGAACAAACAGGGAAAAAATTTTATGACCAACTTCTTTGATAAATGTCTAATTTCTTGAATCTATAGAGAACTAAGTCAACTTTATAAGAATACAAGTCATTTCCTAACTGACAAATGGTCAAAGTATATGAACAAGCAATTTTAAGATAAAGAAATCAAAGCTATCAATAGTCATATAAACATGTTCTAATCTAAATTAATCTAATCTAAAATCGCTTTTTTTTTTTAGTTTTTTTTTTTTAAACCCTTAACTTCTGTGTATTGGCTCATAGGTGGAAGAGTGGTAAGGGTGGGCAATGGGGGTCAAGTGACTTGCCCGGAGTCACACAGCTGGGAAGTGTCTGAGGCCAGATTTGAACCCAGGACCTCCCGTCTCTAGGCCTGACTCTCAATCCACTGAGCTACTCAGCTGCCCCCTAAAATTACTCTTGATTAGAAAAATGCAAATTAAAATGATGCTGAGGTACCACCTCACATCTATTAGACTGGCCAATATGACAGTAAAGGAAAGTGATGTTGGAGGGAATGTGGCAAAATTGGCACACTAAAGCATGGTTGATGGACTTGTGAACTAAGCAAACCATTCTGGAGAGCAATTTGGAACTATGCCCTTTCGAAGGGCCATAATATTGAGCATACCCTTTGATCCTATAATACCACTACAGAGTCTGTATCCCAAAGAGATAATAAAAAATAGGAAAGGAACTACTTGTACAGAAATATTTCTAGCAGCTCTTTTTGTGATAGCAAAGAATTTGAAATTGAAGGAATATCCATCAATTGGGGAATGGTTGAACAAACTGTGGTATGTGTTGATGGAATACTATCATATAATAAGAAATGATAAGCAGGATGATTTCAGAAAAAGTGGAAAGATCTACCCTAACTGATACAGAGCAAAATAAGGAGAACTGGGAGAACATTGTATACAGTAACAGCAATACTATATGATGATGGAGTGCAGGAGAGGAAATATATAAGAAAAACAACTACTTGAACACATGGGTTGAGGTGGACATGATTGGGGATGTGGACTTGAAACTACCACACCAATGCAACTAACAACAATTTGGAAATAGGTCTTGATCAATGACACATGACAAAACCAGTGGAAATGTGCATTGACCATGAGTGGGGGAAGTGCGGGGGGTGAAGGGGAAAGTAGGAGCATGAATCATGTAACCATGTTAAAAACGAATATTAATAAATGTTTAAAAAAAATAAAAAATATAAAAACTACTATATGATGATCAACTGTGAAAACTTGGCTACTCTCAACAATGCAATGATCTGGAATAATTTTGAAGGACCTATGATAGAGAATGCTATCCACCTCAAGAGTACAAACTGTTGTAGTCTGATAGATGTGGATCAAAGCATATATCTTTCACATCAGTGTATTTATGATTTTATTTTTGGGTTTTGGTTTTGTATGAGTGTGCTCTTCTTACAATGACAAATATGGCAGTGTTTTGCATGATAATACAAGTATGGCCCAGATAAAATTGCTTACCATATCAGAGTAGGGGGAAGGAAGGGAGGGAGGGAGATGGCTTGGATCTTCTAATTTTGGAAAACATATGCTGAAAATTATTATTACATGTAATTGGGAAAATATCTTTTAATTAAAAAAAAGAGGGACTAATCAACTTAGTCTTCTTCTGATTCTACTTTATAAAAATCAATTTGGACAGAAATGAACTTTTCAATTCAAAGATCTGACTAAATCAGAAGGGAAAGAGATCTTGCCACACAAATTTTCATCTATCTCTTGTTAAGTTTGAGGAAAGGCCAAGGGGGATGATCAGGAGGAAAAAAAGTGTGTGTGTGGGAGTCCATCTAGTTCAATTCTAGCAAAATGAAATGGGGCCCCTGCCCACATCCAAGAACTAAGATGGAGACACAGAGGTCAAGTAGCTATATTCAGATGGCTTGAACTGGCTACAAGATTTCAGAAGGGGATAATCCAGGGCTGCTTCTGCCTATGGCTCTTCAAGTTCCTAAGCAGCATCAGGGAACTCAGTCTCAGCTGCCACTTCCTGTCTCAGGAGACCACTAGTGGCTGGTTGTCTTCCTCTCCCCCTCTCTTCAGATATTACTGACAGCCTAGATAATGTCCTGGCATGTTACCAGTCAGTGCAAACACAAACATTCTCTGGCTTATCCACTAGCTTTGCAAAGGAAGGCATGTGGTCCACCCTGTATATGCTCCCCCTTCCCACTCCAGGGCAGGGCCAGGACAAGTCTCTCAGCACATGTAGCTTTACCTCAAATCACCCCATATAGGTGGACTTTCCCCCCTTCTTTTTTTTAACCAGGGCCAAGAAAATATAAACATCTTAAATATCACAAAGGTGACAATCTGATTAGTTCAACTGTAAGGCCCAAACCAAAAGGGAGCAAAAATATAGAGCCCTTAAAATATCCTTCTAGAAGGAGCTCGTTGTTTTAACAAAGTAAAGAAGCAAATGACTTTCATATTCCTTCTAAAGTCTCCAGGAAATTTTACTTCCTCAAAGAAGTCTCCCTAATTCAGGGGAAATAAGGACTAGACATCATTTAGCTCTCCCTTTGTCCTAATCCTGCCTTCTCTTTCCAGAACGAAGAAGTGATACCTCTGTCAGTATTTGGGTAAGCCTCTGACCTTTCTAGAAGTGAGCCTAAATGTTCTTCATCTGAAGATTCATTGATGGCCTTTAGTAGCTTAATTTGTTGTTATAACAAGCAATCTAGGAACAGACTCTAAATGCCATTTGGGACAATTATTTACATGATACCACCATATCCAGTGCATTATTTTCAGATTCTATAGTCAATAAATGGATACTATTAGTGGGAAGGTAAATGGTGACCAGCCACTACTTTTTTATTGGCCACGGAATCCAAAAGTTTAAATGTACACAAGGGCTTTCTAAAGGTCTTTTAGAGTGCTTCTTACTTTTATTGTCCTGTGTGCAGAAGAGGACCATCCTTCCCATTTATCCCCTCCCCGGGCTTTTTCAGTTAGTGATTCCATGTTGCAATTTTTTTCTTGAATCCCATCTCCCAAAACCTTATCTATCCTATGTCTTCATGGACCTCCTAGGTGACTGGCCAAGTCTTTGTCTATTAGTTGGCTTAATATTACCATTTCCAGATATCAGCCTACAGTAAACTGAACCATAAGCAAGAACATATCTTACCTACTAGGAAAATAAGCCTTTTGGTGTTCCTCAAATTTTACCACGTAAGTGGCTAAATACTCCATGAGATCATTTTTTATTTGATGAATAAAATAACCCATCAAACCACCCTTTAGCTCTCTTCAAAGTCCTTCTAACTCCAGCTTTAAAATAAATACTTTAATTTGGCTGTTTAGGGCTAGAATCTAATTATGCTTTTTTTCAAATCACTTCATGCTCAGCATTTTCATTACTATGTTACCTTTGCAATTAGAATCTCAACTCCAGATAAACCCATTTCCTGTATTTGAGAGGGGCTCCCTCCTGCATAAGTACTTCTGCCTCTGGCACACAGCTATTGTGTTTACCTTTAAGTGTGGAAAAGTCAACTAATATAACTGGACCATAGCAAATATAAACCTAAGGAGACACTGAGGTAAAATAATGTCAGCATCAGAAAAAAGAGACCATCTATCTCCCCCAAGTCACTGCTTGCAGCCTTATGATACTTAGTGGCCATGCCGGAGAAAGAATTTTCTCTTCCTCCTAAGTGAACTTAGCATGAAGCACTATGGATATGAGAGGAACAGATAGATACCAAGCCAAAAAAGTCAGCAAGGAGAATTCAGCTGTGACAGCCTTATCACTGTTGGTAGAAAATGAACCAATGCCAGAACAGGTGGTCTCAAGTACAGGACAAACAGGAGCCAAGTGAAGCTGAAGCCATGAGCAAACGGCGTGATTAGTAGAAACCCAATGCCCGCTGGGCATTCACCCAGAAAGGAAGATGAATGCATACCAGCTGGGGTCCAGAATGAACCTGGGTCAGTCCCTCAGCTAGTGGAAGAGTTGCATACTCTTGAGCTAAGATAGTAAGGAAAGGCAGAAAGGGAAGGGAAATTGAATGGCTCCTCCTTTTCCTGGGACTGGCAGTTCTCTTCCCATCCCACCTCTAGGAACAGTGTCTGAGATTAGAGAAAAGGAACCAGTTTTAAAGCACCAGTGGTTCAAGCCAAAACAACCCACCCCAATCAGCACTTTGTCCCCACACAAAGATTCCTTTGTCAGATTGCAACCACACAGTAAGAGCTAGCTGAAAACTCTGCCCTCCTTCTCTCAATTGATCCCCTCAAAGACTCTTGATTTTGGGAGACCCCATTAAAGACAAGATACACATGACCAAGCCCCAGACCAAATACCCCCTTATGACACAGAAGGGGGCCAAGGGCTCTTTAGATCCAGAAAACCAGAATTTCCCATTCCACACAGAGAAAGCTCTCAAACTGGCCCATCCAGGAACTCAGGTTCACAGGGAATGTTTCCTTAAGTCAACTTAATACCACAATTCCTCCAGCTCCTGCCAAAAAGGAGTCAATCTGAACTGTTGGCCTTTCAACTAACTCCTCAGTTTCCTTTAGAACAACAATGACCTCTGTTCTGAAAGGTCTCAACTCTAGCTCCTTTATAGGTCTAGGAACTGATTCCATGCTGTCTTACCCAAGAGAAACACTCCTTGGGATCTATTCAGACACAGTGTTTAGAAACTGGACACTGGGGAGGAGGAGGGGGAAGCTAGGTGGCTCAGTGGATAGAGAGCCAAGCCTAGAGGCAAAAAGTTCTGGGTTCAAATGTGACCTTAGACACTTCCTACCTGTGTCCTTAGGCAAGTCATTTAACCCTGATTGCTTAACTCTTGCTGCAATTCTGCCTTGGAATCAATATGCAGTATTGATTCTAAGATGGAAGGTAAGAGTTTTTAAAAAAAACGATACGGAAGAACCTGGACACTGGCAGGAAACAAGAAGAAATTCTAAGCTGAGGAAAGTCCTGAGAAAAGAGCTCTTCAGTATTTCTTTCCACACTACACCTGTCTCACACACTTTATCCTACTCCTGGCAATCATGTCAACACTATATACACACCTCTGTGCCAAGAAGCCAACCAGCAACAACTCCCAAATAGAAGCAAACAGAAAGTTATCAGCCAGAAAGTAAGCAGCTGAGCACACAAGCAATCAATAGCCATCTGCCAATGTACCACGGAGAAGCATCTGAAGGAGACCATGATTCCCCAAAGATGAGTATCCTTGGCTCTACATGCCCCATACAAAGCCATGCAAGGCAAAGGAAAAGAATAAGCTAGAGGTTCCAATAACCCGGATTATTTGCCTTTGGGAGTATAGATTTTTGGAATAAACATTTCTCTTCCTAAACAATTACATTCTATACACAGAAGAAAAATGCATAGTGCTCTTAGACACACAAAAAGCACTAAATGACTGCTTAATGACTGCTTAATGACTGATTATTGACTGACGAATCCACAAAACTGTTAAGGGAGAGATATACCTAAATGAGAGAGAAATTACAGGATCCAGGAGGGAACCCCCTCAAAAAAGAGCCTAGAGAGATGTAAAAGTTTGACTGTCTTCAGGACCTCTGGGCCAGATTGTGGAAGAAACAGGTAGTAGTAGTACTGTTCCATTAAATACGAAAGAAGATAATCAAGCGGCCTGTGGCACAGGGTCTTGTAGAAATCCTGACTGGGTATTCATTTAAAAAAAAATCACAATATATGTATAACCCAGTGAAATTATTTGTCAACTCTGGGAGGGGGGAGAGAAGAGAGGAGGGAGACAAGAATCATGTAGCCATGGAAATTTAAAAAAAAAATAATAATGAAATAAACTACTCAAAAAAATAAAAAAATATCATTGAGATCCTAAGGCCTAACCTTGCCTTTTCACTGCTGCTGTTCCTCATTCCAGTGCTTCAACAGCAAAGATTAGAATCATAGACACCTCAAGCTGCTTACTCAAAGTGACTAAAATGGTTGTTAGAGAGACAAATATTTAATTCAGTAATTATTTACTGAGTTTCTTTTGTAAACAAAGATCTCTCTCTCTCTCTCACACTTTCCTCCCCACTACTTTGAGCAAGAAAGAAAAATAAAACCTATATAAAAGCACTTATAATCAAGCAAAACAAAAATTCTCACTGGCCAAGTCTAAAAAGAAAATCTCTCAATCTGCACTATAGGTCCACTCTGTCAGGAAGTAGGAAGTATGTTTCATCATGAGTCCTCAGGAATTGTGATTGATTATTGTGTTGATTAGAACATCCAGAATTTTTTTAAATATTTGTTTTAATCAGCCAAAATTCATCTTTTCCTGTTCCAATAGTACCCCCTAATCCACCCTTATTGAGAACTCAAGAAAAACAAAACCCATTACACATGGACAGACAATCAAAACAAATTTTCACAATGGCTATCTCCCAAAAACTATGTCTTATTCTGTATTCAGATTCCCATTCTTTGCTACCTCAAAAAGAGCTATAAATATTTTTTTACATCCTTAGAATTAATTTTGCTTAGAACTAGAGTAATCACTCACTTAATTTAACCTCTCTCTAATTTCCCCTTTCCCCCTTTCTCACCTATAACACTGGAGTGAAATATATTCCTGTACCCAGCTCTGAATATATTCTTCATTCTTTTAATCAGTTCAGATGATAGAGTGGTTCAAGTTATCAGCTGCTCTCTCCCCCTCTCTCACTTGTATAGATATCTACTTGTATACTCATTATGTGAGATAATTTCCCCTAGCCCTCCTTTCCTTTCCCCTAATCTCCCAGTGTATTTCTCTTCCTCTCTCTTTCCATTCTTAAGATCAATACAAAATAGAACCACTTCCAGGCTTTCTCTAATAGGGCTCCTCACTTTATGAACTCTGTTATAACAGGGATCAGAGGGGCCATGTGTGTCATCTCCCCATATCTGAATGTAAGCAAATTATCCTTGTTTTAGACCTTTATCATTGTTCATTTATGTTTATCTTTTTTTGTTTCTCTTCACTACTGTGTTTGTAGTTCAAAGTTTCTCTGCAGCTCTGGTCTTTTCAATGGGAATGCTTGGGAGTCCTCTACTTCATTAAAGATCTAATTTGTTCTGCCCTGCAGAATTATACTCAGTTTTGCGAAGTTATTCTTGGCTGTAAGCCCAGATTTGTGGCCTTCTGGAATAATAAGCTCTTTGCTCCTTAAAAAGTGGTGGCTGCCAAATCTTGTTTGTTCCTGAATATAGCTTCTTGGTAGTTGAAGTCATTCTCTCTGTCTACTTATAGTACATTTTCTTTGATCTGGAAGCTCTGGATTTTGGCTATGATGCTCTTGGGGGTTTTCATTTGGAGTTTCTTTTAGGAGATGACTGGTGAATTCCATTTCCACTTTTCCCTCTGGTTCTAAGAGATGTAGATAGTTTTCTTTTTAAGATTTCTTGAAACATGATTTCTAAGCTCTTTTGTTTTTGTTTTGGTCATGGCAATCAGATAGTCCAATCAGTTATAAATTCTCCTCAATCAGTTTTCCAGGTCAGGGTTTTTTTTTTCTTTGTTTTATTTTGCCACAAGATAACTCATGCTTTCTTCCAAATTTTTATCCTTTAAACTTTGCCTAATATTTCTTATTGCCTTATTGATTCACTGACTTCTAATTGGTTCATTCAGATTTATGGGGAGTTTATTGCTTACAAAAGGTTTTGTATTTCTTGTGCCCACCTGTTAATTCCCTTTCAAATTCCTTCTTTCATAGTTTTCATTTCTTTTCCAACTTTTTCCTCTAGCATTCTCATTCCATTTATAAAAACATCGTTCACTTTTAAAACTTTTGAATTTCATCTCAATCATGAATTAATTCTAGTTGTGTTTGTATAAGTTTTCGTTGAGTGTGTCCCTCTGAGGCTCTGCTTGTAGATGTTCTGGAATCATTCTCTTTTGGGTTTATGTCTTGAGTGTCTCTGCCACCATACTAGCTAACTGTCATCAAAGAGTTCTTGTGGTCTCTCATAGACCAGAGTGCAGAATAATAGGGCAGTGACCACATTTCTCCTTAGATCATATTTTGGAAGAACTGAAAACTTACAGATCTCAAGAATTTGCTCTGAAAATAGCAGCATGAAAAATCTGGGACAGTGCCCTTCCCCCCCACCCCAAGAGCAGAGACCAACTTTGACATAAAATTGAAAGTCAAGAAATAGGCCAAGGAAAGGAGAAAACTCTACCACCAAAATATGATCATAGAAAATCACTATGAAGACAGAGAAGATCAAAAAATAAACTAAGAAGACAACACTATCAAAATAGCTACATGCAAAAAAAAAACAAAAACAAAAACAAAAAAAAACAGCTACATGCAACGCCTCAAAGAAAAATGTGAATGTTCCCAAAAGAAGTTGCCCAAAAAGAATTCCTAAAAGAGCTCAAAAGGGAATTTAAAACTCAAATAAGAAAGATAAATTTGGGAAAAGAAATGAGAGTGATGCAAGAGAATCACACACAAAAAAAGGTTTAACAATTTAGTAAAGAAAGCACAAAAAATGGGAAAAGTTGTACAAAAATTCGCTGAAGAAAATAACTTCTTAAAAAGTCAAATTGGCAAAATGGAAGAGGTACCAAAGCTCATGGAAGAAAAGAATTCCTTAAAAATTAGAATTGGACAAGTGGAAGTAAATAACGCCATGAAACATCAAATAATAATTTTAAAAATCAAAGAATGAAAAAACAGACTCCACCAATCACTTCCTGAAAGAGATCTCAATATGAACTCCCAGGAACATCATAACCCAATTACAGAGCTCCTAGGTAAAGAAGAAAATATTGCAAACGGCCAAGAAGAAATCATTCAAATATCATGAAGTCATAGTCAGAATTAACACAGGATTTAGCAGTTCCCAATGGGAAAGGATTAGGTGGTTTAGGCCTTTCCTAATGGGAAATGATATTCTGGAGGGCAAAGGATTATAACCAAGAATCATCAACCCAGTGAAACAGTATAATCCTTTAAGGGGAAAAAATTCCTATGTAATGAAATTGAGGACTTAAGCATTCCTGATGAAAAGACTAGAGCTGAACAGAAAATCTGATTTTCAAATATAAGACTCAAGAGAAGCAAAAAAAAAAAAAAAAGGGATAAACAGGGAAGAGAAATCATAAGAGAATTCAATAAGATGAAACTGTTTACATTTCTACATAGAAAGATGATAATTTTTAATGTCTAAGAACTTTATCATTATTCGTGCAATTGGGCACATACAGACTTTAGAAGTTAAAGGTGTGAGCTATGATGGAATGACATAAAAAAAACTAAAAGTTGAAAAAGAGGGAAGAACTGGGAGAAGCAAGGGGTGGCAGGCAATGCTTGAGCCTTACTCTCATCAGAACTGGCTGAAAGAGGGCATAATATACACACTTAGATGGGTACAGGAATCTATCTTAACCTCTTTTCAAGAGAGGGGAAGCTGATGAGTAAGTGACTGAGAGTGTGAGAGAGAGATAAACAAGGGAAAAAATAGAATGGAAAGAAATACACAATTAGTAATCATAACTATGAATGGGCAGAACTCACCCATAAAATGTAAGCAGATAGCAGAGTGAATTAAAAACCAGAATACTACAATGTTATTTACAAGAAACATACTTGAAGCAGAAAGACACATACAAAGTAAAGGGCAGGAGCAGACTCTAGTATGGTTTAGCTAAAGTTAAAAAAAGAAAAGGCAGGGATAGCAATCATGATCTCAGACAAAGCAAAAACAAACATAGGTCTGATTAAAAAAGGGAAGCATGGAAACTACATCTTGCTAAGAGGTATCATAAACAAATGAAGTAATATCAATATTAAACATGAGCAGGGTGAATCAAACTCTTTGTCTATCAATCAGCAACTTTTAGGTTAATCAATCAAAAACTTAAGTATCCCTACTTAGTACCTTACCAGTCACCAAGTCACTTGCTAGAGTGGGTGACAATTCCAAAGGCTACTGCCATCTGCCTTGGGCAGTGTTAGGCAAATTGAGAGACTGAGATGGGTTCCTATAAAGTAGTGGAGCGACAGGAAGTGATATTGAGAAAACTGCTTTAAAAAGGCCAGCTCGAGGATTCAGTGATTCTCTCTGCATTGGTGAGCCAAATTAGAGGAGGAAACTCTTTCCCTGGATCCTGTGTTGGCTTGCTGTGGTGAGTGGAGTGACTCCTTCCTTAGTTCTTTGGTGAGGAGACCCTCTCTGCTCATTGGCACTTTGGTGGGACACTCCCTTCAGTGTGAGTTCTGGTGATATTCTTGGCAGTCAGCCTCTGTTGCACTAAAGGTTCTTGGCAGATTCTTCAGTGCCTCCCTGACTCTTTGGGATTTTGGCTTCCTAATTAGAACTTTGGATTCTAGTGAGATTCGCTTTTGGATTCACATTTGAGGTCTGGAGACATTAGGATTAATTTAGGGTATTTTGTAGCTAGGAAGTACTTTCTGCCTCTTTATCTACATTTTTCTACTTTTACTCTTTCCACCTCTTTGTAAATAAAGCTCCTAAAAGTCATTTTGACTTAAGCTGTAATATTTTTAAATTGGGCAACTACAATATTACTTTAGAATTCTCATGTTTAGCATAAAACCTAAATTTTAAATTCTTGTAAACATATACACAACAAATAGCATAGCATCCAAAAGTTAATAGACCATAAAACTACACTGGTGGAGGACTACAACATTTCCTTCTCAGAACTAGATAAATCTAACCATGAAATAAACAAAAAAAGAAGTTAAAGAGATGAACAGATTTTTAGAAACATTAACTATAATTGACCTTTAGAGAAAGCTGAATGGAAATAGAATAGAATATACCTTTTTTCTAAGTGGTAAAAGGCACTTATGCAAAACTGTCCATGTAGTAAGGGGCAGGTAGGTGGCACTGTAAATACAGCAGTGGACCTAGAGTTAGTAAGACTTATTCTCCTGAGTTCAAATTTGGCCTCAGACACTAGCTGTGTGACCCTGGGCAAGTCACTTAACTCTGTCTGCCTCAGTCTCCTTCCTCATCTGTCAAATGAGCTGGAGAAGGAAATGGCAAACCATTCCAGTATCTTTGCCAAGAAAACCGCAAATGGCATCATGAGAAGTTGGAAATGACTGAAAATAACTTAACAGAAAGTGCATAAAAACCTCACAAATGCAGAAAACAGAAATATTAAATATATCCTTTTCAGATCATAATAAATAAAATTTATTTTATTTATTACATAAAATTTTATTTTTATTACATAAAAAATAAAAATTACATTCAATAAAAGGCAGTGGATAGTTAGAAATGAATTGCAAACTAAATATTCTAATCCAAAAGAATGAGTCAAAAAAAAATCATAGAAACAACCAATAATTTTGTTAAAGAGATCAATAGCAAAGAGACTACATGTCAAAATTTATTTTTTAATTGTTTGTGTGATATGTCTTTAGTCTTGACATGGGAAATATGGAAATATGTATGCCATGAAAACACTGGTATAACTTATATCAGATTATTTACCATGGTGGGGGTGGGGACCGGAACTGCAAAATGTCAGAGAACAATTGTCCAAAAATTGTCTCGATGTGTAATTTTAAAAAATTAAAATTAAAATTAAATGCTTAAAAAAACCCTACACACAAACTGATGCAAGATGAAGTGAGCAGAACCAGAAGAACATTGTACACAGCAACAGCAATCTTGTAAGATGGTTGATTATGAAGGCCTTAGCTATTATTAGAAATACAAAGATCCAAGACAAATCAGAAAGATTTATGATGAAAAATGCTATCCACCTCCAGAGAAAGAAGCATACTATGTGTGTGTGTGTGTGTGTGTGTGTGTGTGTGTGTGTGTGTGTGTGTGATTTTGGGTGACAGAAGGAGTCTCTGTTTTCTTTCATAATATGACTAATACAGAAATGTTTTGCATGACTGTACACGCATAACCTATATCAAATCCCTGCCTCAGGGAAAGGAAAATAAGGGATGAAGGAAGAGAATTTGGAATTCAAAAAAAATTTTAAGATATGAAAAATTGTTTTTACATATAGTTGTAAAAAAAATAAATTCAGATCAAAATGAGAAAAGGAATTGGGAACCCCCAAAAGTTAAATTAGCTTATACAAAATAGATGCTCTATTGAGACCACATTCCCTTAGGGACATAACTACAACACAGCCACAACTCCCCTTGATGGGTCAAACCTGCCCCATACTCACACTCTGAGAAGTAAGGTTGGGAAGAATGTCTAGATAGAAAAACTCAAAGACCAAATGACAAGGCAAATTTTTACTGACCTCACAACCCAATGACCAGTTAAAGACCAAGCAGATAAGACTACCTCTAAACAGGTTAAGATACCTTATTACTTAGCCAAAGCATCTGCAAATGGAAAAATTTCTCACAGTTCTGTTCCAAAAGGCTTCCAAATGATTTAATATAAAGGAAAACATACTGGTGGAGAGGGCAAAAAGGACAAGAGTCGACTCAAGTCTTCATCTCTCATATGGTGAAGAAAAACATTTTCTATCTCCAAGAAAATTTTTTTAAATTTTAAAATGATCACCTCCTGCCCCTCAAAAACAAAGCAAATAATTTGTCTCCCTCATACCTAAGTAGATTTTTGGCTCCATACAATTAAATTCAACATAATAAGCATTTATACTTCTCCACAGAATACTAAAAGAACAACTAAATATACACAAACATCCAATGCCCTTTTGGTAGTGAGCTCCCCATTACCATATATCCATGCAAAGACTCAGTCAATTGCTTAAGAAGAAACTCCTGCACTGAGTGGTGGTTCAGACTTAAATGACTTTCAAGGTTCTGAAGTTCTGATTCTAAGCTATGCTAGACCAAGCCTCAAGTTCTGGGTTTGCAAGCTCATAGTTCTAACACCTACACAAAGGGAAGAAGGGGGGCGGGAGGTGGGAATCCGAAATTCCAAATTCTATTGACTTAGCTCCACAACTGACTTGGAGGAAACTACTTATTATCCTGGGTCCATGGTGGTAGACCTATAGCACTTGTGCCAGAGGGGGCATTCAGAGCCCTCTCTGTGGGTACATGCACCTTCACCCCAGCACAGAGATTGCCAGAGTTCATTATTAGAAAGCCAAAAGAACTTGGGCTGGGCAGCTCCCCTCCCCCTCTCTACACACACCTGAGGACATTTCTCATATCATCCACCCCTCTAAAAGGTTCACCATCACTATCCTAGGTCATTAGTTACCTGGATGTTATTCACTTCACTGGGATATTGAATGGTTGTCCAATTTGCAAACCCTAGAGAGGATAAGTAAATATTTATGCTCAACATTTAGAGATCACTGTAGTCCTACTGCAGGCAGCTGAAAAGGTTCAGACTATACCTGGTATATCTGCTTCCAATGACCTCTAGAAATACTACTGACCTTTCTAAGTTCTAAATAAAAAAAATGTGAAGTGAAAATCAATCAGCAAGCTTTTATTAAGCATTTCTTATGTACCAGGGCCTGAGTGTACATACAAAGTAATGGGAATATTAAACCAAAAGTCAAGTGGCTCCTGTCTTCAATAAATTTTCTAACAAGAAACACAAAATACTTTAAAAAGATCAGTGTGTTTTTTTTTTTGGGGGGGGGGACAGGAAGTTGACTCAGTGGATAGATAGCCAGACAAAGAGATGGGAGATCCTGGGTTCAAGTCTAGCCAAAGATACTTCCTAATGGTATGACCTGGGGCAAGTCACTTAACCTCTATTGCCTAGCTCTTACCACTCTTTTGCCTTGGAACCAATATAAATATTGATTCTAAGGTGGAAGAATAAGGGTTAAAAAAAAAAAAAGACTAGGCTAGGCATGTGTTAATTCACAAATGAAATATTGGGGATCTCTGCCCTATTAATCTGGAAAAGTGTTTCGGTTTACAGAAATTCTTTTCCTACTTCCCAAAGAAAACATAACTGAGGAGAAAGAAAGATCATGGGGTCATGTCATGCTGCAGAGATGTTTAGAAAACACAAATATCATCAACCTCAGGAGAGATGGGGCAGGACCAGCTGTAAAACAAACCAAAGAATAAGTATTGCGTGATGGCATTGGCATAACCTATGTCAGATTACTTAATATCTAGGGGAGTGGGGAGAGGAGGTGAGGAGAGAAATCTGAATCACAAAATGTCAGATAACAATCGTCCAAAACTGTTTCTATGTGTAATTAAAAAAAAAAAGTTTAGAAAAATCTGTAGAACTTGAAAGAGTCTTATCACAACTGGAAAGCAGGGCTAGGGAGTGGAAGGGATACTTTATAGGAGGAACCCAGAAGATAAAGGGGTTGGCACAGTCTACATACTCAAGGGGACAAATGTGAGCTTAGAGTGGGAGAGCACCCGAGAGGCCAGAGAGTGAAAGAAGGGATGGTAGCCTTGAAGGTGCCCACCTCACTAGGCTGCTTAGGTTAATATGAGCCTCAGGGAACTCTCAGTTTGAGGATAGGATCCTCTAAAGCTGATGGGGGGTGGGGGGAAAGAAGAGGGCAGGGAGAGAGGAAGAAAAAAGGATGAGAAGGAAGACAGAGTCAACTTTAGAACATACAGAAGTTGGTGACTTCTTCACAAGTTGCTTGTGAATAGGCAGCACTTCCCTTAGAAAGCCAGACCACATTCCACATTCACTGTGTGCCACATACCACGCAAAGGGGTAGGGGCACAAAGAAGCCCCTGTCCTCAAGGCCTGTACATGCTAATTGGGGGAAGAGCATGTGGAGGAGATACATATTTGTGGAACGAAGGTACCTTGAAAGAGGAAGTACTAGTCGTGAAGGGACCCAGGAAAGGCCTCCTACAGCTGGGGTTTCATCGGAGTGAGGCAGAGATGTGGAGGCAGAGGTTCCAGCTGGGGCACAGCCAGTACAAAGGCAAAGAGACCAGAGATTGAGAGTCAGATCTGAGGAAAGCCAGTGCTGCTACACTAGCGTTGACAAATCTTTTGGAGATTGTGTGCCCAAACTGCACTTCAAGGTGTCTGTGAGTCCCCCAAGCAGCTGAGGGAAGAATTGCTCCCTTTGGGCTGCTGGGTGGAGGGGTGGGACATGTGGAAAATGTCCTCAGGCATGGTGGAGAGGGGGAACGGAGTAGCTCCACTCTGTGTAGCCAGGCCACACATGCCCGTCTTTACCAATAGAGCTAGACTGTGGAGTTCATGGAGGGGAGTGTGGTGACAGAGGGCTGGAAATGGATCTCAAGGGGCCACGTTAGGAAGAGCTCCTTAAGTGCATCTAGAGATGCTGTGAAGAAGGTAAAATGATCAGACCTAACAACAGATTAGACATATCAAATAAGCGAGTGGGGAGCTGAAGATGATCACATGAGGTGGGGGGGAAGGGGGGAAACCTTACTTCTTCCAGACTCAACTCTCACCTTCTACAAAAAGCCTTTCCCAATTTCCCCTCCCTGCCAGATCACCTGCCCCTGCCCACAGCCCCAGTCCACAGTTGTGGGCCTGTGGACTCTGCCATTAGACTAGGAGCTCCTTGAGGGCAGGGACCAAGTCTTTGTCTTTCTTTGTATACATAAGATACATATATACATGTGTACATAAGATAAGTCCTTAATAAATGTATGTTGATGGATTGTCAGATAGCCCAGGTCCACTCCAAGTACCTTATTTCAGTGGGAATGAACCTAAGAGCCTTAATTAAGGACTCCAACCCCAGGTAATCTATCTCTCCATCTAAGTGGGATTCCCAACTAAGAAAATAAGACCCTTTCAAACTCCAAAACTTCCCTTATCTCCTCCTGCTCCCTAAGTAGGAAAGGCAAAAGGACAAGGTTATCAGAAATGCCAGAAGAGGACAGTGACAGATTCACAGCCAGTGTAGGCAAAAGGTCACAGACCCTGGGGCCTGATCCTTAAGCACCAATTATAAACATAAGAGAACTCCTACAAGAACTGGAAACACTACCATCTTTAACCATCTATGCCTGACCTTCCCACCTACATCTGGGAGGCAATTTCCTTTTCCTGAGGACTCTGGGGAATGACAGCTCACACCCTAAATTTTTATTAATGGCTAATCTTTAAAGATGCATCAAATTCATCCCTGTGCTTTTTTGGAATAAAGCCATTACCTAAAGCTGAATTACTGCAATTAGAGACCAAGGATAACCCACATGTTTCAGGTTTTCCACATTATAGTAGAAAGCATAATGTATCCCATGACTCTAACTCCCTAGCAGCTAACAGGGTACCTTAATAAATATTTATTATTAACTGAATATCCTGATTACTTAACACCATGGTATATTACATCCAAAGTAAAGCTTCTTCAGCTTTTTTTTTTAACTGTGTGTGACAATAAAGAGACTAACAGGAAAGGTAGTTTTCTACTTAGGATATGTGTTAGACAAAGGTTCTAAGAGGTTCTGATAAGTTTGGACAAGCTGTAATAGAAGGATGCATAGCAAAAGCACCTCTCCAGACCAAAGTGCCCTTAAATACTTTAGAGTACAGAAGTGCTTCTATTTGAACATGTAAAGCTAAAGAAAAGAAAAGCTGGCCCTAGGCAAAATCTGAGTCCCTGTCCTCACCTTACCCCTTCCTTCTCCTTTTAGGGGTACCCATTTCCCAACCACTTCAAGGATCCAAAGGTTCCTTTCTTCCCCATCCCCTTATTAAACATCTTCTCTCCATTAAAGATTTGCTAAAAGTGGAACTTAAATGCAAATGGCCTATTGGTCACCTCTTTGGAAAGTATTTTTGATTTAAAATTTTTCTCTAACTGTGGAATGTAAGGCTTTTTATATGAACCCAACCTTTGTTGTTCCTCTGCCTGCCAATGTGAGCCAGCACTTCTGCAACTAGCATCTTAGAGAACTGCCTTCCTCACTGAAAGCTAGTGATTTGCCCAAGTCAATAGAATCAGTAGGTCAGAGATGGAACTTGAACTCAGGTCTTCCTAGATTCAAAGTTGGCTCTCTATTACCTATGCCACATTGCCTCTCAAGATTCTGACCCTGATTATACTTGCTGGGCCAGTGAAGAAAATGAAATCTCCCCACTATTAAAGCCTAATATGCTCTTTGTTTCTTTCCCTTACACCCATCCCTTATAGCCCTGTTCCTTAGATAGCCAGATGCTGGAGATCTAGAACCAATTCTCAAAAGCCAAACAGAGGATTTTATAGTTGATACTAGAGGTAACAGGAAACCATTGGAGTCTAATGAATAGGAAGGAGGGTGACATGGTAGGATCTGCACTTAAATAGATCACTGTTTGACAGCTGAGTGGAGGGCAGACCCAGGTGGGGAGAGAGACTTGAGACAGGGAGGCCAACTAGCAGGCTACTGCAATAGTCCAGGGAAGAGGTAACACGTGCCTGCATTAGAGTGATGGCAGTGTTATTTTAGTACAAAAAGGAGCACATCCAAGAGATGTTATAAAAAATAGAAACAATAGGGTTTGGAAATTGATTGTATATTGGGTAGAGAGTCAAGGTGAGCTTGGGTGGCTGGAAAGATGGTGATACCTTCAATAGTAATAAAGAAGTTAGAAAGAGGGGAGGGCTTAGGGAAAAAGACAATAAATTCAGTTTTGGATATATTGTGTTTAAGATAGTGGCTGGAGATATGAAACTGGAGGTCAGGAAAGAGGTTAAGTTTAGATAAATAGATCTATGTATGTGAATCAATGAGAAGCTGATGAGATCAACACAAGTAAAATGGTATTGAGGAAGAAGAAGAGAAGATAGGTCAAGCCAGAGCCTTGGGGGACAACCACAGTTATCAGTTGTGACCTGGATGAAGAAAACTGAGACGCAGCAGTCAAGACAGATTGATAGTGTCAAAGACTGCAGTGAGACCAAGGATGTGGACTGAGAAAAGACCACTGGATTTGGCAAGAGATCAGCAGTAACTTTGGAAAGAACAATTTCTATTAAAAGATGACATCAAGGGATAGCAAGGTAGCACAGTGTATGGAGTACTAGGCCTGGAGTTGGAAGGACATGGGTTCAAATCTGACCTCAGACACTTTCTAGCTGTGTGACCATGGACAAGTCAATAACCCCAATTGCCTAGCCTTTGCTGTATTTCTGTTTTAGAACTGATACTAAAACAGAAGGCAAGGGTTAAAAACAAAACAACAACAACAACAAAAAACAAAACACCAGAAGCCAGACTAGAAAGTTAATAGAGAGGAAAGGAAGTGGTGATGCCTATTGTAAATGGCCTTCTCTCAGAGCTTAGCCACAAAAGGCAGTTGAGATATGGAACAATGCTAACATAGAAGAGCAGAACAAGTGAAAGTTTTCTGATGATATGAGAGAGATGCACATATTTGTTAAGTAGTAGGGAAGCAGCCAGTAGACAGAGATTTAAGTGAGAGAATAGGGATGATAGGGCAATTTTCTGGAGAAAGGGGGATGGAATGGAATCACTTGAGCATACAGAGGTTTGCCTTAGGGTTTCCCAGCTTCCTTTACCAGCACTGCCTGTCAGATGAGAAACACAGCCTCTCTTGTGTCACAGGGACACCCTAAGTTCTGGGCTATGGGGAGGGGCAGGTACTCAGGGAATTCTGCCCAGAAATCTTCTTCTGATCTTTGGAAAGTAGACTAAGATTATTTCTGTTTTTTCACATTTTGGTAAGAAACTGTTGAAATGCCCACAAAGGCAAACAAATTGTCCTTACATTAACAAAAGCTATAAAAATTTAGACTAATAATGATATATTATATTCTTGATAATAACAGCTTGCTTTTATATAATGCCTTAAGGTTGATGATACTGATTATATGTATAGGTGTACTTTTTTCTGATGAATGCTGTCATATATAGATATAAAATCTCATTTGATCCTCACAACAACCCTGTGAAGCAAGCACTATTATTCCCAATTTACAGACAAGGAAGCTGAGGAAAGCTAAGTGACTTGCCCAAGGTCCCACAGCTATTAAGTGTCAGAGGCAATAATAAAATTCTAGTCTTCCTGACTCTTAAGTCCAATACTATCTACTAGTTCACCTAACTGCCTCTAAGTAGTTAGTAAAAATGTCATGTTGAGCTGTTTAGGAGTTATGTCATATTATTATGTAGCATAATAAAAACACATTACTCAGTATATATCCAATTAATTTTTTTATAAATTGTCTTTGATTAAAATTCACATATGTAGATTTCAGTTTGTTTTCCATGCACCATGGGTCATTTGCTCACAGCTTTAAATAATCTGAGGGAACGCTGTTCCAAAACATGTATTTTCTTCTATACCATCCAATAAATCTGGTACAGCCTCTAACTTCTTATAGTTATTAACAATTAATAAAGAGACAAATGAAGCTCTCGCCCTGAATTTTCACATTAGGAGTATATGATAATAAAAGTTTTGTCCAGAATGCTCAAAATAAGGGTAGAGAAAAATTTTAATTGTATGCGATTTTATTGGAATTTTTATGGGTGATAAAACACACACAGCATTCATTGCTTAAAATGTAAAAAAGGCAAGAACCAACCATGATTTATGTTTTCCAGCAGAACTACTATGGAAGTTCAAAAAATGTTGACCTCCACCAATAATGATTCCATTTGGCAGGCATCATTTAGACCATATCTGAAAGTCTTCCAAAATATTAGGATTACAGAACTTTAGGACAGAAACTGGCTGAAGTGACTTGCTACTTTGTTGGCAAGTTGGCATTAGAACCTATCTGCTAACATCCCATCTTACCACTTAAATCATGTTGAAAAGACTCAGTGAACTAAGTAATATTTGCCCTCATTTGTAGATGGAAAATACAGATATATGAAGAATTAACAGACCAAAGTTTATTCAACTGATCAATTAAGGAAATATTTTATTGTCTGACTATGGGAATTCAGATCAAACTCTTTTCTGATGCTTCTAGAGACCATTTAATACCCTGTCTCACTCAGAGATGTAACCATTACAAGGTCATTTCTATAACTTAGCATTCAGAATGGAACGAAAAAGATAAGTTGGGGAAGAGGATGTAGAACTTGGGAAGAAGAGAAAGAAATACACCAGTTTAGAGGCTACTTTGGATTTAAGAACCAAAGAGGCAGAAATATGCTTCACTTGACACTGGTTCTTTTCTTTCTCTTCTTGCTTCTTACAGTTGGTTCTAACTCGATTTATTTAAGGGAGCCCCTAACTAGATAGTTAGATAGATCTATTCTGTAGGGTGAGAAAAGGGAGGATTTCACTGAATACTGAACTATAAGACATAGTCCCTTCTTACTTTCTTCTGAGGACTGCTAAGTCACATCTACATACATTCTCCAGACCTCACCTATCAATGTTAAATCAGTACTAGTCAGGGAACAGATTTTGCCTTTTTCACAAATGGACAAAACAACCTAGTATGCCTCAAACAAACACATGAACCTCATCTGGAAACAGTAGTAGTGAACCAGAAATAAAACAAAACAAAACAAAAAAAAGCAAACAACAAAAAAAAGCACAAAGTGTACCAATAGGAAGGGAGTGGGGAGAATAATGAGGTCAAGGAATAGGAAGTTGAAGGTAGACAGAACCTAGCCTAGGAACACAAGTGCAGATAAGAACCAGTAGGCCCTATATTCGACACTCACTCTCCACTGGTATTGACAAGAATCCTAAATAATGAAAAAAGGAAAGAGAAGATCTTCAATCGGAAAGTCATCAGGGGTCAAATCCCAGGAGAATGTTTTTTCTAACAATCAAGTGTTCACTACATTCTCTTACAGAGGCCAAGTTTCTTCCTTACTAGCCATGTTGGCCTTCCTCAGGAAGTCAGTTTTGCTATGAGAGAGCTAAGGTCAGGAACCTGCCACTCATTTCTCATTTCTCTGCCAGACTCCATAGCTCAGCCAACTGTCTTTGGTCACTCCTCTGTCAGCTTCTGCAGTCAAGGACTTTACTGCCAGTTAAAAGAAGTGCATCCCACTGCCAGCCTCACACAAGGAAACAATAAGGGGGATCTATAGCTGTAAAACCCAGCAAAGACAAAGGCCAAACAGACATAGAATCAGCTGGCCCGAGTGTCTTCAACAGGCAAAATAAATATGAAAATGACATTTAAAAAATGCTCTTCCCTGGTCTGTTTAATAGTAGACCTTGAACCAGGTAGTTCTTATACTTTTTTCTGGTGGCAAAGCCCTTCCCTTGAAACTAAAATACTAGTGCAGGAAAATATTTTTAAATCATTTATTTAAATACTTGTCACTAAAATAAGAACAGCAGGAACACTGTTCAAGTCCATATAAATGCTGAATTTCTTTTATACTTAAAACCAAGCAATATGTAAACAAATACAAAGTTTTACCCACACTTCTATTATTCTGTTCCCCTGGGCTCATTTTAGTACAAATAAAGTCAATGTCAATCACTAAAACACCACTAAACACTAAGAAATTGCAATGAACAATCTTGGTCCTGGAAAAGAGGAGGAAATTCACCAACTTCCTTCTGGTAAAAAGGGGAGGGGCAATGGCTGCACATATACTCTCAGACTGAATTGATCTCTGGCTTTGTTTAACTATTGTCTTTGGTACAAAGGAGGATGATAATATCTGGGAATGACTAAAGAAACACAAAACAGAATTAAAATACGTAAAATATGTTATTTAAAAAATAAACTCCACATATTTATCTTTTTTGGGGGGGGCTAACAATCCCTGAAATTCAGGTTTGCAGACGTAGTATAATTATTTACAATCCTTTGAGGTTTTCTGTTCCATCCTGCAGGTTCATTTTTCTTATGATTTTATTTATATGGTTTATTTATACGATTTGTATTTAAGCCATTGAAATTTTATTAAACTAGATGTTTGGAACAATATACTTGGAATTACTTGAACCTAGAGTCTGAAATTAAAATGCATTTTGTTTTTTTTAATGTGTACTATTATAGTATTATATAATACAAGGCTGTTTTTTTTAAAAATTCTGAGCCAATTTTATTCTAACAATATTATAAGCATAGGCTACCAATAAGTTTTTTAAAAATTAGAACAATTCTTGATGACTAGCACCTTTATAAGAATATTTCACACACAAAAACAAATTTCCCCCTTACTTATATAATCAGTTCTATTTATTTATTTGTTTGTGTGTTTATTTTTTTTTTTAAGCCCTTACCTTCCATCTTGGAATGAATACTGTGTATTGGTTCCAAGGCAGAAGAATGGTAAGGCTAGGCAATGGGGGTCAAATGACTTGCCCAGGGTCACACAGCTGCCCCAATCAGTTCTATTTAAAGGGAAGACTGTTTTCCAGTTCATACTTTTGCTTTTAAAAATTTGACTCTGCTTTTAAATTTACTGTGTCTCATTTGCAAATGCCTCTATAATTTTGCTAGAATCATAGAGCAATCATTAAATCTGGAAGCAACATGTAATGCATACCAAGATTACTAAAAGTAAACTCAAATTATCCACCCTCATATTTGCATTTTTTCTGTATTTTGGATTTGATATTTTAATAGGTTCCTAGAAGATTTAAAAAGACTCAAATGAGAAAATCAACACTTGCATCTTCAGAATTTCCTCTTTTTGCACAATTATCTGTAATAGACATTGGTACAAAACATTGTTCGTTTTTTAAAAAATTATAAGAATATTAATGGATGTAAACATGTATCATACATTGGTCCTATTCAATAATCCTAGACCTAAAGAAAGCCACTCATCAGTCACAATCAATTTAACTAATTTCTCATGGCCCTCTTCATGGAATAAGTAAATACATGCCCTCTTAAGCAGCAGAGCATGGTTGAATGGTTCTGCTTTTTTTTGTGTATGAATGTATGCTACCACTAAATCCAAGGTTCCAGGAACAGTTTTAGAAAAGAATAATTTAAGCAAATATGTTTGAGATTACCAAACACCAGGGAAGAGGATGAATTATTTGTTTTTCACCTCTTGTGGTAGAACAGCTTAGATAAAGAGAGTCTTTAGCTCTTTTCTCTTACTCCTCTATCAGCTTTCCCCCAAAATGTATATAAAAACAAATCACAGGATCACAATTGTAAGGAGTATAAAGGCTCTAATCTAATCCCTTCATTTTATAGATAAAAGATGAGACCCAGAGGGACTAAGGGGCATGTCCAAACTTATCCTCAATAACAGAATTAAGTTTCCTTAAACTGTTTCTACTTTTTTCTGACTTGTTAAAGAAAAGGCTGTCCCAAGATGATGAAGGGTACACAGTAACCTAAAGGGGTTATATTCCTTTGATCTCCTCCTCCCCTGTAACTTGTCACAAGTGAAACAGAACAAAAATAAGCCCAAAGCATGGTAGCAATGATGCCATTTTAATTTTTAAATAGAAAGCCCCCACCAAGCTCTATGCCAAATCAAATAAAAAGCCCAGAGCACCAGGGGAGGAACCACCAGCACTGTGCCTTAGAAGATGGAAGTCAGGGCTAAGGGGAAGACATGTGACAAATAAGTCACCAAGGAAAAAAAGAATTTTAAGGAAATGCAATTGTTAACTAGAACTCAGAGGAACATATGGCCTAATTATTTCTTCCAAAAGGAAGATTAACGCCAACCACAGCCAAGTTTCTAATATTTTAACTATATTTGATTTAATGTATTATGGCAAAACTTGTAGTTAACTGTTTAGAAAGCAGTAACTTAGCTTACCAGAGAAGGAAAAAGAAGTTCCAACTTCTTTTCTTTATTGCTTACACTATTCCTGAAGAAAAGGCTCCCAGGCAAAGTGATTGAGCTGGTTTTTCTTACGTTGCTTATAGATCAGCTCTGAGAAAGTTCCCTTAAGCCCAGCTCATCAGTGATTCAAAGTCCAAACTGTGAAGGGCTAAGTAGCAGTAGATCATCCAAAGAAGGGTTGGCTGGCAAAGTGAAAAAGCTACTTGGTACAAATCCTTAATATACGCACAGTGAAGGATGAAAACCTGAGCAAATGGAAAGGTCCTTTAATCTTTCCATTCCTTCCCAGCCTCAGCACCTGTCTCAAAAAGTAGCTCAGGAATTCTTCTGGCTTTGAAATCAGGCTATAATGATGGTTTTGGACATGGCCACCCAGGGACCAGTGGACCTCACGTTCCAGTGTTTAAAAGCTGATGGGACACCTCTCCAGGCCAGAAGATTCCCATTGCTCCCAGAAGGGACAGGTTGTACCTCCAACAGCTGCTGGCTCCCAAAACACAAAGCTCAGCCTTATTGTGAAGCATGTAACCTAGAGTTCCTTGTAAGCACACATATGGTTCCCAGTAACTGACACAGGGAAGAGGTGGGGCCTCTTGTCTAGAACCAGTAAGCCCTTTGCCAGAAGTAGAATAAAATAGAAGCTTGGACCTGAGCCCTACTCTTCAATTGTCAGCAACTCTTTATGCCCCCTTGGACAAGTACTTGCCTTCCTTCCCTTTTCTGAGTCTTATTTTTTCCTTTGTATGGTCCCTCAAAACTATAATCCTCTGATCCTTAAGGTCTTTTCTAACTCCAACATCCTATGGTTTCTCTGAAACAAAAAGGGGACAGAGTAGAAAAGCCCAGGCTATAAGAAGTCGATGGTCCTTTTCTCAGACCAATATCACCATATATTTATAAAGACTTTGTAGATTACACATCAAATCAGTCACCCACAGGTCCTGCCAGCTATGATAACCTGGAAGTCCAAATTCTTTTCCTCCTCTAAACAAAAAAGGTGGAGGCTGCTTTCTAAGGTCAGGCAGCAGGATGATCATTAAGATAAAAACTAGAGGGGGTCTTAGAGCCCCTCTAGTCCAACTCCTTCATTTGTCTAAGGAGGCAGTGGAGGCCCAGGGAGTTTCAGTTATGTGCCCTACACACAGCTTCTAAATCGAAGAGCATTGGACTTCTGGCCAAAAAGCCTGACTCACAGAGCTGTCAGCTAGGTGACCAGGGGAAAAGTGCTTCAGCCCTGGGAGGCAGGTCATTAGACTCCAGATCCTATGTTTCTCCTCTACAGAATGGAGACAATCATGTCTACACCACCTACTTACTGCAAGGGAAGCATTCTGTAAACAATGTGCTATGGGAATATGAGTTATTAAAGAGTATAAAAAGCATAAAGTTCAGAGCTGGACAAGTGTCATTTTCCTAAAGCACAGGTCTGGCCAGGTCACTCCCTCCTCAATAAAACTTCCATGGCTCCCTATTGCCTCTTCCTTTTCTTGGTATTTAAAGCTCTTCCCCACCTGGTCCCAGCCTAGCTTTCCACACTGGGAACACCTCACTCTCCTTTACACATTTCTGTAGCCTACTTGCTGGTCCCCAGACACAACATTCCAATCTCCTTGATCCCAGGCCCCATGCCTGGAAGGCACCCCTACTCCTCCTAAGTAACCTTTTCCTATTTATCTTCTTCCTTCAAGCCTCAGCTCAAAAGCTGTCTCCTGTAAGAGGCCTTTCCTGAGACTTTTCTCAGTCATTACTGTCATTTAACCCCACACAATACTTTGTATCTATATGTATTTATTTGTGTATATATTACTTTGGTTCCTTTTCCATCCTGTCTACCCTCTTCCCCCCAGAACGTAAGAACCTTCAGGGCAGGGGCTATTATGTTTTTGCCTTTGTATTCCCAACATCTATATAATATACACAGTCCATAAATGAGCCTAATATAACCTCTTCATTTTTTAAAAGATGAAAAAGACACCCAGAGGGGTTCAACTTAATCGGTCAATTCCAAAGTAAAATTGTGGAAAATGGACTAGATAGGGTTTTCATCTTGGTTCTTTAAACTAATTTTATACATTTATTTTGTCAATTATTTCAGTTCATTTGTTTGCTTTCTAATTTCTTCTGTTTTATTTTACACATTTTAAAACACTGTGAAAAGGGGTCTATTGGTTTCACTGAGAGGAGTCCAGGACACAAAGAAGGTTAAGAAACCCTGGACTTGAGGGTCTCTTAGGTTCATTCTAACTAAATTTTATGAAAAAATAATAAGGTATGATAATGCTAATTTACATTTTTATATTACTCCAGGTTTACAAAGCACCTCCCTCACAACCACCCCCAACAAATATGTCTATCCTCAATTTACAAAGGAGGAGGATACTGAGTCCATGGTCAGTCAACTGTCTCAAGTTCAAGGCTTTCTGCCACTTACTTAGCCAGGAGCAAGTCACAACCGGGAGAGGCTCCACTTCCTCCTATATAACAGAGGATTCGAAACTAGATTCTCTCTAAATTTTTCTTTCGGTTCTAGTATCCTAAGTAGGGAGGTTGGAGGAAGACTTGTCAAGTTCCTTTTGGCTCTGAAACTGTCTGGTTCTCCTTTTCTGGTTTTAAGCCTGGCTAATGTTTCACAAAACATAGAAACTAAACTATAGAGAACCTTGGGGGAGATGGAGAAGGGGAGCCTTCCTATTCTCTATGGGGAAGTGAAGGGCAGCTCAAAGGAGGGAGATTAGAGGGGAACTTCCCATGGTGGTCTGAGGGAGAAGGACTGAGGCACTATCTCCCAGGGTCTCCTCCCACTCCTTGTCTCTCTAATCTCCAAGAAGAGATTGAAGGGAGAAGAGAACTCCCAGACTGGATGTGAAGGGCCATCTCTCAGGACCCTCAGTGTCAGGAAGGAGGTAAATCCTGGTTTCCCTGACTCTACAGAAAAGAATGAAAGGAGAACTCCCAAGCCATAGACAAGGGAGGCAGGAAAATTCTAGTGTGGGGTGAAGACTTGTTATTTACTGGGTTTCTTTGCTGGGAAAAGGAAGAATGAATAGCTCCTTATGGAGGGTATCTCCCAGATCATCTGTTGTGAGGGCATATCATTAGTCTCAACTCCCCTCAGCTCTCCACAGGAAGGAGCATTTCCAGAGGATTTATGGGTAGGAAGAAGAGCTCCCTAAATGTTTGAGGGTCAGCTCTCAGGTTCTCATCTGGAAACCTTTTATTTCTCCACCTTCCACATAGGAGGAGCAGAACTCTGTATGTAATGGTCAGAAGAGAATCAGAGGGCCCCATAAAGGAGAGGAATAGACAAATGAGGCCAAGGGACTCCTCCTCAGTCTTGTGTATGTACGGGCCACTGCCAAGTATCTCAGGTAGGTAGGGGAGAAGTGAAGGAACTGCTGAGAGGAGGCTACTCACTAGTGTGCAGAGTCAAGGACACCCTGTATATGTACAGAATTGAAGAGTTCGGTGTGTCTGGGGGAAATTATCTCAAAGGCTCCCTAGCCAGATGAAATAGATAGATCTCTATGGAAGAGGGGATTCATGGGAGATTCCTGTGTAAATGTGTGTATGGATGGTAATCTCCATCATTCCCTTGGCTGGAATTCTCCTGTGTGTGGAAGGGTCATTTCTTTAGTGCAAAGATAGTTAGATGGTCTAGCAGGTAAGAGTGTTGTAGTTCACCTGCCTCAGACCCTTACTAGCTATGTGACCCTAAGCAAGCCATTTACTATCTCAGAGCCTTAGATTCCTCACAGGTTAGTTGTGGGATCAAATAAGATCATTTATGGAAAGCACTCTGTGAATCTTAAAATGCTACATAAATGTTAGTTACTCTCATGCTCAGCAGTGAGGGAAGGAATGATCAACCTCACCTCTAAGAGCCTCCAACATGAGGGGATGAGCCAGGACCAATGTGCCCACTCCCTCAGCCTAGGGGATGGACAAGATTTAAAAATTCTGATCAATGCAACTGCTTCCACAATTCCAGAAGAGCAATGACAAAGAATGCTATACCCAACCCTATTTTGGGGGATGGGGAATGGCCAAATAAGCTCCCATTTTGTATTGGGGGTGGGGGAAATGTCAAAGAAAAAGGGGGACCAGAGCAGCTGGTAGGACGGGGAGATAAGCACCCAGTGTGTGAGGAGGTCTGACAGAGCAGGGGTGGTAGAAGGGCCCCAGTGTGTGTCAGTGTGGAGGAGGCAGGGCATTCCCCAGCGGGTGTGTGTATGGGGGAGGGGGAGAGGACATCCTCCTCAGCTCCCTTCTCCCCTAGCTGAGAGTGGGGTGGGGTGGGGTAGATAAGCAGAGGGTGGGCCTTGCTCTCAGGGTACTCTCTCAGTGTGTAGGGGGCAGGTCAGGCCCACAGCTGGCCCGCACGGGCTGTGTAGGTGGCAGAGCTGGTTGCCAGCTAAGGGGGCAGAGGTAGGGACAAGGGTGTGTGTGTGTG
>NC_058130.1:753610197-753627697 GCF_016433145.1 Gracilinanus agilis
CGCGGTGGGGGGACGACATCATGAAGTGACCGCTGTGGATGATCTGCTGCCGGCCCCGCCGCCGCTCCCCGGGCGCCCCCTCCTCGTCCTCCGCCTCGTCGTCCTCATCTTCGTCGGGCCCGCCGGCGGCGGCGGCAGGACCGGGCCGGGGCCCGGCTGGGCCGCCTGAGGAGCTGGAGCCCACGGGGGCCGCGGCAGCAGTGGTGGCGACGGCGGGCTCATCCGTGTCCGAGTCGTCGTCGTCGTCGTCTGGAGCCGGCGCTTTGAGCAGCACCGGGCGGGCCCCGCCGCCAGGCCGGCGGGGCGAGCACATGAAGACGTCGGCGGCCATGAGGACTGGCCTGCCGGGGGCATCCCCCGGAGCCGAAGCCGGGGTTGGGGCTAGGGCCGAGCGCTAGGTAAGGGCCAGGCCCGGAGTAGGGTTCGAACTGCCGCGGATCCCGCGGCCACGGCCGCCGCCTCCTCCCTCCAGCTCCCTTGAGGAGCCCGAGGCGGGGGAGCAGACCGCCCGCACCAAGCCCCGCCTCCTTACGTCACCGGCGCTGCTTGGCCAATCAGGAGCCTCGGTCGGGCTCTTAAAGGCGCAAGGCCTCCTCGGGTGTTCGGTTTCCCCGGAGCCACGGAGGACAAAAATCGTCTTTTTTTTTTTTTTTAAACCGACACAACACTCGGGCGCCCCGCCCCCCCACTCCTTTCCCTCCCCTCCTCCCCGGCCTCCTTCCCTCGCTGACCAAACAAGACGTACCCTCCCAGCCACCGCCTCCTCCCCGCCCCGCAGCTGCTACTCTCCTGCGAGGACCCCGGGATCCTGGAGCCCCGATCCTGGGCAGTCCAGTCCAAGCACTTCCGAAGTGCTTACTGTGTGCAAGACTCTCCCCCGGCTGCGCGTGGCCCACCCCAGGAACTTCTCTTCACAGACTATTAGAGGGCGAGGGCCAGGGCGAGGCCCAGCTGCAGCTCGGGATGTCATAAATCGTCCAGCACCGCCCCATCCCAACAGTGTGCAGGGAGGAAGCCGAGGCCCTCCGAGGGGAAGTGACACGTCCGAGGGCTCTCGCAGCCCTTGTTTCAGTCATCCTGCAAGCACTCATTCATTAGGCGCCTACTGGGATCGCTTTTTGGGTTAGGCGCTGGGGATGCAAATCTAAAGATGGAAGTAATCCTTGCAAGAGATAGAAGAGACTGAGTCAGAGTCAGAGATGGGAGGTGAGGGAGAGAAACAGAGACAGACAGAGATGGGGGGGGAGGTTGGGAGAGAGAGGAAGGGAGAGGGGGAAAGACTCAGAGATATGAGGAAGAGAGACAGATGGGGAGAGGAGAGAGAGAGAGAGAGAGAGAGAGAGAGAGAGAGAGAGAGAGAGAGAGAGAGAAGAGAATAGAGATGGTAGAGAGATTAGAAATAGATCAATAACAGGTAGTAAGTAGTGATAGGAACAGAAATGGGGAGACAGATGAGAGAGATGGATGCCAGAAGAAACAAAGAAAAAGGAAGGAAGGAAGGAAGGAAGGAAGGAAGGAAGGAAGGAAGGAAGGAAGGAAGGAAGAAATAGAGAAAGAAAGAGGAAGGAAGGAAAACAAGTCGATAGATAAATGGATGGATTAGATTGATTGATAGATATAGGGAGAAACAGGGGAGAGAAAATATAGATTATAGATCCATGACGAGTGAGAGAGAAATACGGAGACAGAATAGAGATAAAGATGGATGACTGGTGGTAAAGAGTAGATAGATAGGAGAGAATAGAGATAGATGATGGAGGGATGAAAGATAGATAAGGTGGTAGAAATAGAGAGAGAGAGAGAGCGACAGAAAAGAGAGAGATGGATGGCAGGTAATAGAGATAAAGAGGGAGAGAAATAAGGAGATAGAATAGAGAGAAGTGGATGACTGATGATGGAGACAGAGAAAGAGAGAAAGAGATAGATGGCAGGTGGTAGAGATAGAGAAAGAAGGGGGATAAAGAATAGAGATAAATTATAGACAGTTAAATATATGACAAGTGGTATAAAGAATCAGAAAAGTGGGGAAGCAGAGACAGAATAGAGATAGATGTGGGAGAGATCATGATAGGGGAATGACAGGTGGGAGAAATAGGAGAAATAAATAAGCATTTAGCATAGTGCCTGGCATGTAGCAGGTGCTTGTTGACATTGACTTGTTGAAATAAATACAAGATAGTTGAATACAAAGTGGTTGGGAGGAAGGAAAGCAGTCAAAGATTTAGGGGTATTGGGAATGACTTTATAGAGAAGGTGGGGCTTGAATTGAGAAGGTGGGAAAGAATGCATTATGGTCATAAACTTTATTAAGCCCCTAGTGCCTCCAAAGGACTGTGCTAGATGCTTCAGGCTAAGAATTGGGGGGGGGGGAGACTAGGTAGTCCCTGCTTCTTTAGAAATTTACATAGAACAGAGATGAGGAAATGAGACCCAGAGGTTAAGTGGTTTGTCAAAGTCACACACCAGTTAGTGGCAGGTTAGAGCCCAGCTCCTACGGAACAGCCTCAGACCTCCCCTGTTTTCCACACACCGCAGTGATAAATCTTATTCTCTAGGCTTCGTGAAGGCAGAGCCAGACTGCCTTACCACTGAATGTTATCCCCACCCCCCTCCAAAGAGCAACTCCCCTTTCCTAGGCCAGGGTAAACAAATTACCTATGACTAAAGTCAGGCTGTAGGAAATATGAAAACTGGAGCTGTCAAACTGTAGTCTTCAAACTCGTGCCAGGGACCAGCCCCACTGAACTTCCCAACAAAGAAAACTTGGGCAATTTGTGTCCTCCCTGTCAGCTGGGTTTTTTTTTTTTTCCTTCACCGTAAAAGAGGCATCCTAATCCTTGCCCTGCGGATCTCATGGGAGATTTGTGAAGATCAAATGAAATCATAAGTATAAGAGCTTTTGTAAAGCGGGAAGCCTTACATTCGTTCAACAAACATATATTAAGCCTCTGCTCTCTGCAGAGCCCCAAGTTAGGCCCTGGGGGAAGATCCCAGTGAATTGGATGGAGGGCCAGACTTGAAATTGGGAGAGACTTGAGTTCAAATTTTGCCTCTAACCCATACTAGTTGAGTGACCCTTGGAAAGGCCCTTTAACCTCCCTCCCAGTGTCAGTGTCTTTATCTATAAAATTGAAGGTTTTTTTTTAAATGGTAGAACTTATCTCTGTAGATTTTTCTGAGATTCAAAGGGGGGGAAATAAATAAATATATATGTGTATTTGAATTTTCATTTATACTATAGATATAGTATAATAAATATATATATATATATAATATATAGGAAGGGACTGATCTGGTAAATCTGATAAGCTCTCTAAGCAACTTCAGGAGCCTTTAGGGCTCATAATGGGCACCTAGCCTTGGAAAATGTGGGCATGCCCAATGGTGCCTGGTTGAGAGGTTAACCTAATTTCCTTAATTTGAAACAATCAGTTTCAAAGTTGCCAAGGTGGCAGGAATTCTCCTTTAAAGTACCTCAGAGATGTATAACTCAGGGAACTCCCCCAAACAAGGCCCTCCTTTATATATGGGAAGCACTTTGCAAACCTGAAAGCCTTAATCAGTGCTAATGATTATTAATGCTTTAATAATTATTATTTTTAAATTTAGATAAGACAGGGTCCCTGCCCTCAGGGACCTTACAATCTAGTGATCAAGATGATGATTTCATTGGTATAAGCATGTATAAGCTTTCTGAGTGTGGAACTCTCTCTGTCAATTCAACTGGACACCTTTCTGCAACTTTTGGGCTTAGTTCCATTCCAGATTAAAGGACTTGCGTAGGGTCACATAGACAAGATATGTCAGGTCTTGAACACAGGTCTTCCTAGCCCAAGGGTGTCTCTTTATCCACCATTACACGTTGCTTCCCTATAACCGAGAAATGGGGTTGGAAAACATGAATTAATATCATTAACAAAAAACCACAAACTAAAATGGAAAACAACAGGCACACAAAAACCCTGAAATGACAAGTGATGGGCAATCCAATTTTGTGGCTCTTGTTCATTCATTTCAGTCGCATATCTGACTCTTTGTGATTCCATTTAAGGTTTTCTTAGCAAAGATACTGGAGTGGAATGCATTACCTTGTCCAGCTTATTTGACAGATGGAGAAACTGAGGTAGAATTAAGTGACCTGTCCAGATTTGAACTCGGGTCTTCTTGACTCCAGGCCCAGTGCTCTACACGTTATGTCACCTAGCTGCTCCGGGAGCACTCTGTTAGAGAGATGCAAACCAGCTCTGTGAATGAAGTCTGAGAGAGAAGGTTGAATTCAAGGTGGGAGACTTGGGAAGGGAAGATTTCATGTGGCATTTGGTTTGAGTATTAGAAGGTAAATGAGGATTCACGGGGGAAAGAGGAGAAGGGCAAATTTCCAGGAAATAGCAAGAGTAAAAAGTGGTAAGGGAGTGCATGCTGGGAAGCAGGGAGAAGGGGAGGGCAGAACAGAACCCTGTCCAATCTGGCTGGAGTACAAGAGTGTACGGAGGGGTAATAATATGAAATAAGATGAAAGTGAAAATAATCACAAACTATGGAGAGCCTTGGTTACCAGGAAGTTGAATTTGAACTTTACTCAACGGGCAATTTTTTTTTTTTTGTTAAGTCCTGTCCAACTCTCCAGGACTGCATTAGGGCAAAGATACCGGAGTGGTTTTCCATTTTGTTCTCCAGCTCATTTGACAAATGAGGAAACTGGGGCAAACAGGGTGAAGTGACTTGCCCAGAGTTGCCCTGCTAGAAAGTGTTTCAGGCTAGATTTGAATTCAGGTCTTCCTGACTCTAGGCCCACTGCTCTAGCCACCACTCCCTTAGTTGTCTGGTGGGCGTTAAGAGCCACTGAAGTTTTCTAAGCAGAGGAGTGACATGATTCGGTCATCTTACAAAGAATGAGTTAGAAAAAGCAGAGAACTGACATGGAAAGATTTATGAAGAAACTATTCCATGGGCCAATTAGGTAGTAATGATGGCTTGGGCTGGAATGGTAATAGCAGGAATATTCAAAAACACCTACAGTGCAGGGGGTGGGGGTGCAGCTAGGTAGCTCAGTGGATTGAGAGCCAGGCCTAGAGATGGGAGGTCCTAGATTCAAATCTGGCCTCAGACACTTCCCAGCTGTGTGACCCTGGGTAAGTCACTTGACCCCCATTGCCTAGCCTTTACCACTCTTCTGCCTTGGAGCCAATACACAGTATTGACTCCAAGATGGAAGGGAAGGGTTTTTAATTAAAAAACAAACAAAAAACAACACCTACTATGTGAGAAGCATTGCACTAGGGGCTGGAAAAACAAAGACAAAAATGAAATTGTCTCAATCCTCAAAGAACTCACTGAGAGAGAAAAGAAAGAAAAAGAAAGAAAGAAAGAAAGAAAGAAAGAAAGAAAGAAAGAAAGAAAGAAAGAAAGAAAGAAAGAAAGAAAAAAGCAGCATGTGTAACTCAAAAGTGCATAGATTTAGAACTAGAAAGACTTCAGAGGCTGTGGATACCATTTTTTACATATGGGGATGACTACTCATTTCCCATGACCTACTCCATCCCACCTCAGTCACACACAAAGATGATCACACCTTTCATCTTGCTACCACCAACAAATGTACCACCTCCATGTTCACGAACTCTGAAATTCCCTTATCTGATCCCACCCCATGGACTCTCTGCCTCTCCTTCTTTCACTTCCAAGCTCTGCTCTTTATCCATGCTGTGACCTCTAATCCAGTTCCTAAACTCTTAGTTCCTTCACAACGGCACTATCCTCCTTTCCCTATCTTGTCCCCTGGCTGAACCAATTCCACTCTACATTGCCCTCTCCTCCTGAATCCCTCATCTCCTTATCATATCACCAATAGCCTCAGCCTTGGGCCATTCCCACCATTTTTTGGCTCCGTGCATTTAGGCACGGTGCTGAACAAAGGTGAAAATCACACAACCATTCTGACCCAGTTGTACCACCTCAAGAGGGTCCTCACTGCTGCCAGGCAATATCAAACTCTTCCTCCTTTATCACCTCACCGCCCCATTCTCCACAGTGGCTCTTCTTCCAAACCTTTTAGTCCCTTTTCAAACCTCTCATGACTCTCTTATCCCCTACCTTCTCACCTAAGAACCTTGCCTCATGTTTTACTGAAAAATAAAATAAAATAAAGTTAGTCCATTGGTGGTGAGCTTACTCTTGTAGTCTCCTCATCTCATATCCCCAAGAGCTGCCTTCTGTCACTATTTCTTCCTTCATCTCATCTCACATGAAGTGACCCTTCTCCTTGTCAAGGCAAACCATTCTACATGTCCAAGCACTCTCACTCCATCTGGTTCAATCTGATTCCTCCATCGATCGCCATTCTCATTTATCTTCAATCTCTATTGGCTGTTTCCCGACTGCCTATAAATATGGCCATGACTCCCTCATCCTCAAAAAGATCTTTCTTGACCCTTGCATCCTATCATCACACCTCGCTTGTCTTTTGTGACTAAACTGGTGGGGAAGGCTGTCTTTGGTAGGTACCTCCACTTTTCCAGGCTTCTTACTTTAAACCTTCCCCCTTCCCAATCTTTGATCTAATGACGTTGGCCTGGCTGTTCCTTGACCTAGACATTCCGTCTCTGGGTATTTTCACTAACTGTCCTGGAATGTTCTGGCTTCTTATCTCTGCTTCCGGCTTCCTCCAAATCCCAGCTAACATCCCACCTTCTACAAGAAGCCTTTCCCTCTCAATCTTCGTGCCTTCCCTCTATCAATGACTTCCTATTTATCCTATATATAGCTTTTTTGTACAAAGTTGTTTGCTTTGTTGGCTTCCCCATTAGATAGGGAGCTCCTCCAGACCAGGGACTTTCTTTTGCCACTTTTAAAAAAACTTTCTTTTATTTTTTTCAATCTCACGCAGAAATAATTGTCTTCTCCCTCCCCTGCTCCTTCCCCAAGGCTGTTATAGGTTACACCAGTACTTTCATGCAGTACATATTCCCCATGCCATGCCAGAAGACACATATCACACATACAATAAAAAAAAAACCCTCAGGAAATAAAGTGGAAGGTTTTTGCCTTTTTTATGTATTTAGTGCTTAGCACCGTGCCTGGCATATAGTAAGAGCTTAATACACTTATTGACTGAATGACTAACTTGCCAAGGGTAACCCAATGCCAGACATAAGGGAAATAAAAAATAATTTTAGGGAGTCTGGGTGATCAGGCAGAGTCTTGTTTAGGAGGTGGCATTTAGGTTGATTAAGGATTCTAAAAGTCGGAACTGAAAGGGAAGGACATTCTAGACGTGAGGCACAATTTGTCCTCTATTTAGTCGTTTTTCAATCCTATCCAATTCTTTGTGACCCTTTTTGGGGTTTTCTTGGCAGAGATGCTGATGTGATTTGATCCTTTAAGCTCATTTGACAGATGTGGAGACTGAGGCAAATAGGGTAAAATGACTTGTTCAGGATCACATTGCTAGGAAGCATATGACTCTTGATGACTCCATTTGGGGTTTTCTTAGCAGAGATGCTGATGTGATTTGTCATTTACTCCTTTAAGCTCATTTGACAGATACGGAGACTGAGGCCACAAAGCTGGGAAGTGTCAGGCTAGATTTGAATTAGGGAAGATCGATTTCCAGGCCCAGCACTTTATCCTCTGGGCCACGTAGCTACCCTACAGCTTGTCCTAACCCTGGTCCATCCCTCAGAGGAAAGATATGCTAACACCTAAAGCACTGAAAAAAAAAAAAAGAGAGTTCTAAGGGAATATTAATCTATTCCCTGCTCCAATCACGTACATGAACGACTGGGCATTGGCTACACAGGGGGATTAAGAATTAATAAAGTGGCAGGTATAAGGGGTGGGCAGCTAGGTGGCTAAATGGATTGAGAGCCAGGCCTAGAGACATCTAGCCCTTACCGCTTTTCTGCCTTGGAACCAATATGCAGCATTAATTCCAAGATGGAATTCTGGTAAGGGATTTTTATAAAAAATAAAAATGTAAAAAAAGCGTTAATGAAGCTGTGAACAAATATCAGCATATTTACTTTTCATTTGAGCTTATGCCATCTTATCCCTATCAGAAAAGATCCAAAGAGTCCATGAAATGAGTCAGACCCTACTTCCTTTTCCCTTTCTCTCTCCCTGCTTCACCCCATCAATCAGTTACAAGGTTTAGCAATCCAAGCATAGATAGGAAAACCAAGGTAACAGATAACTCCTTGATTCCCCATGAATCACCAGCCTGGAGCCCTGGAAAATGAAGGGAATGTCCCTAATCAGGGTAGAAGTGGAACTTTTCCTACACAAAAGGGAAAAGCTGAGAGGAGCTGCTCTGACATGGCTCATATCTGCACAGATTTGGAACACTGAAGGAGAGAAGAAGGTCTGGAATAACCGCTGTGGGATGTAGAATAGAGAATCAGTTAGGGAGGAACAAAAGGATTATATTGCTGAAAGAAGGTCCTGGATCCCTTACAAGAAGAAATCCCAAAAGTTGGGTGCTGAGGACCCAACTGGTGTAAGGAATCCAAGACCTTCCTTCATCAACAGAATCCTTTTGTTCCTCCCTAACTGATTCGCTAATCCACTCTCCACAGCAGTTATTCCAAACCTTCTCTTCCTCAAGCTTCCCATCTTACTGAAAAAACCAAGGCCATTCACCAAGGGCTCCCTCTTCTCCCTGGCACTTCATATCACTACCCTTTGGCATCACCTCTCATCCTTTCTTCCTTTCTTCTGTTCTCTGATGCACAAGCGGTTCTTCTCACTGAGGCTGGTCGGTCTATATGTGTTCTTCCCATCCCCTTCCATCTTCTCCAAAAGACTGGCCCCAAGTGGTGCATACATGGCACTCTATTTTCGTTCTCCATTTCTTTGTACTCCCAGAATCCCTGCTTTCTTTTTTCTTTTTTTTTTAACCCTCAACTTCTGAGTATTGGCTCCATTTTTTTAAGACTCTCACCTTCCATCTTGGAGTCAATACTGTGTATTGGCTCATAGGTGGAAGAGTGGTAAGGGTGGGCAATGGGGGTCAAGTGACTTGCCCAGGGTCACACAGCTGGGAAGTGGCTGAGGCCAGATTTGAACCTAGGACCTCCCATCTCTAGTCCTGGCTCTCAGTCCACTGAGCTACCCAGCTGCCCCGAATCCCTGCTTTCTTTCAAAAATTAGGTTCAAGCATCACCTTCTATTTGAAATGTTTCCTGATCCTCCCAGCTGCTAGTGAACTGTGATCAGCAAGTGAAATAATAGAGGTCTCCTTTCCAAATCATGCCTTTCCCCATCACCACTTAGATATATTGCAGGTCAGCATAAGAAATTAAATGGAATTGGGGGGAGTTTTGCAGAAGCTGAGGACAACATGCAAAAAACGAGCTGACCACCCAGAAAACATTTAGAAAATCAGAAAGGAAAGGCACAAAATATATGTACAGTATTGTATAATATCAACATATCGACCAGATGCTTAACCCAAATTTTGTAATAAGATACCATAAACACCCCATAAAAGAAAAAGAAAAAGAAAAAAATTCAGACATCTTTTCTGGTACAGAGTGGACCAAAAAAATTTACACAGATTTTCCAGGTCAAGGGGAAACATGCCCCTAACCTGTGTTTGTAAAGCAATTAGCACAATGCCTGGCACGTAGTAGGCATAAATGCTTGCTATCTTCTCTTCCCTCCCAAAACTGCCTTACATTCATTTTGTATATATTATGTGTCTATATATACATATATGAGGCAGCTAAGTGGGACCGTGAATAGAGTGCTGACCTTAGAGTCAGGGAGACCTGAGTTCAAAACTGACCTAGCGGTGTGATTCTGTTTGCCTCAGTTTCCTGATCTGTCAAATGAGCTAGACAAGGAAATGACAAACCATTTTTTGCCTTTGTAACTTTGCCAAGAAAACCTCAAATGAGTGGTGACTAAGGAATAAGAGGTGACTAAAAATGATTGCACAAAACATGCATGTATATTTATACATAGATGTATATGTCATATATGTATACACACGTATATATGCATATACTGTGTGTGTAATGAATACAGCACTGTCTTAAGTCAAGAAGATGTGAGTTCAAATCTGTCCTTGGATACCTACCAGCTATGTGACCTTGGGCAAATCACTTTGCTTGGTTTGCCTCAGTTTCCTCATCTGCAAAATGGGCTGGAGAAGGAAATGGTAACCTGTTCCAGTATCTCTGCCAAGAAAACCCCAAATGGGAGCAAAAAGAGTCAAATACAACTGAAATGACTTAATAGCACTAAATATGCATATTTATGTGTGTGCATTATAATATATACATATGTGTTGCCTCCCCCTTTAGGCTAAAAACTTCTTCAGGACTGGGGCTTTTGTATCTCCAAGGCTTAGCATGGTACTAGGTGACTCATTGATTGGAGAAGAATTTGATCTGTCAAATGGAGGAATTAAACTAGGTGGGAGAAGTTGATACGGTCTCCTCATGTTCTTTATTTTATTTTATTTTAATTTTATTTTTAAATTTTTTTATTGATTAATTAAGAAAATTTTTCCATGGTTCTATGATTCATGTTCTTTCCCTTTCCTCCTCCTGCCCTCCTCTCATAGCCTACATGCAATTCCACTGGGTTTTACATAGTCTCCTCATTTTAAATCCCCTAGAATTCATTCAAGTCGCCCTCTTTCATCTTGTTACAGGGAGGGGCCCCAATTCAAATGAGCCCAGTAGGATCCTGTTAGTGGTAGCTCTTATCTTATGCAAAGGTAATGTTAAGGAATGGAATAGCAGTAGAATTGGTGAGACTATAGTCTGGAAAGATAGGTTGGAGCTAGATTATGATAGACTCGAAGTACCAGGCATAGGAAGGAAAGAAAGAAGCAAGCATTTATTTATGAAGCACCTAGACACTATGTTAACTATTTTTTTTTATTTTATTTTTTTAATTTTTAATTTTTAATTTTTTTTTAAACCCTTAACTTCTGTGTATTGACTTATAGGTGGAAGAGTGGTAAGGGTGGGCAATGGGGGTCAAGTGACTTGCCCAGGGTCACACAGCTGGGAAGTGTCTGAGGCCGCATTTGAACCCAGGACCTCCCGTCTCTAGGCCTGGCTCTCAATCCACTGAGCTACCCAGCTGCCCCTGTGTTAACTATTTTACAAATATCTCATTTGATCCTCACAACAACCCTTTGAGGTAGGTGCTGTTATTTGTCCTCATTTTACTGTTGGGGAAACTGAGGCAGAAAGTGGTTAAGTGACTTGCTCAGGGTCACACTGTGAGCAAATATCTGAGGTTAGATTTGAACTCACTGTTTTGCTGATTACAGGGCCAGTGCTTTATCCATCCTAACACATAGCTTTCTCTAGCTCCATAGGCATATTTGTATCTCCTCCTAGAGTAGAAATCCACTGAAGATTTTTGAACAAAAGCGTAACATGGTAAGTGCTGTGGTTTAAGAATATTAATTTGGGGGGGAGGGGCAGCTGGGTACCTCAGTGGATTGAGAGTCAGGCCTAGAGACAGGAGGTCCCAGGTTCAAATCTGGCCTCAGACACTTCCCAGCTGTGTGACCCTGGACAAGTCACTTGACCCCCATTGCCTACCCTTAACAATCTTCCACCTATGAGACAATATACCGAAGTACAAGGGTTAAAAAAAAAAAGAATATTAATTTGGAACTATTGGAGTAGACTTTCACATCAGTGTATCTTTGGTTTTATTTTGGGGTTTGGGTTATGTATAATTTTGCTCTTACAACAATGACCCATATGGAAGAATATTAAATTGGGAATTTACCACTGTGTATTGTATACATAGTGTGTTCCACTAATCTATCACCCTATTCTTAGCCAGAACTAGATTGTTTTGATGATTACCACTTTATAACATAGTTTGAGATCTAGTACAACTAAGCTATTTTCCTTCACATTTTTTTTAAGAATTCCTTTGATATTTCTTTTAACTTTTTATAGATCTATAAAATAATTGACTGATGTGGCACTAAATAAGTAAATTAATTTAGGTAGAATTGTTGCTTTTTTTTGTATTGGGTCAGCCTACCCATGAACAATCAGTATTTCTCCAGTTGTTTAGATCTGTCTTGATTTGTGTGAAAAGTGTTTTGTAATTGTGTTCATATTGGTCCTGGGTTTGTCTTGGCAGGTAGATTCCCAAGAATTTTATATTGTCTGCAATTATTTTAAATGGAATTTCTCTTTCTATTTCTTCCTGCTGGACTTTGTGGGTAACGTATGGAAATGCTAATGATTTGTAGGGATTTATTTTATAACTTGCAATTTTGTTAAAGTTGTTCATTATTTCAACTATCTTTTTAGTTGATCTCTATGGTTCTCTAGTGTATCATCACATCTTCTGCAAAGAATGATAGTTTAGTTTCCTCATTGCTTATCCTTTTTCTTTCAATTTTGTTTTGTTGACTCATTGCTGCAGCTAGCATTTCTAGTACATTACCGAACAATAGTGGTAGTAATGCACATCTTTGTTTCACTCCCAATCTTATTAGGAAGACTTCGCATTTATCCCTATTACGGGTAATGCTTGCTCTTCATTTTGGATAGATACTTATTTTAAGAAAAGCTCCATTTATTCTTATGCTTTCTAGCATTTTTAAAAGAATGAGTGTTGTATTTTGTAAAAGGTTTTTTTTTTAATCTGTTGAGATAATCATATGACTTTTAGTTTTTTTATTATCGATATAGTCAATTATGTGTATAGTTTTCTAATATTGGACCTGTTCTGCTTTTCTGGTATAAATCCTACCTGGTCATAATCTTTGATATGACATGTATAACCCAGTGGAATTGCTTGTCAGCTCCAGGAAGGGGAAGGGAAGAGGGGAGAGAGGGAATATGAATCATGTAACCATGGAAAAATATTTTAAAACAAAATTATATTAAAAAGATTATTTGATATGATATTATCTTTATTATTAATTGCAGTTATCTCTTCACTGTTTTATTTAAAATTTTTGCATCAATATTTGTTAGGGAAATTGGTTCATGGTTTTCTTTTTCTGTTTTTGCTCTACCTGGTTTGGGCATGGAAATCATATTTGTGTTATAGAAGGAATTTGGAAGGGCTCCTTCTTTACCTATTTTTTTTTCAAATAGTTTTATATTCTCTATTACTTTCTTGAGTATAGACAATCAACAAAATAATAAATCAAGTTCTGATAATTGATGTGTAATGGCTTATACTGAACATTTAACAACCAGCTCTCAAAGATCAGTTCAATCTGGCTCTAGCACACTTATAGCCTAGAACTTATGAAATAAGGGGATATGGAAGATAAGGGAGAATAAATAATTAGGGATGGCTCTAAGGTTACAAACCTGAATAAATGGAAGGATGGGACAGATGTGAGATACTGTAGAGATAGAATGAAAGTTGAGGGAGAAGGGAGAGTCAAAGACATCCCCAAGGTAATAAACACAAGAGACAGGATGAACAATGGTGCCATAGAAAAGCAATGAAGCATAAAGGAAGATCCAGGTTAGAGAGAAAGATAAATGTGTTGACCTGTTATTTATGATCAGAGGATCTTCCAACAAGGCCATCTCTGTTGTTATAGCTTGTAAGGAATCATGAATAATTTTTATGTAATGTGCCTCATTAGAAAAAAGTATTTAGGACAGAAGTTTATGTTATCAAATTAAATTTTTAAACAATCATTAGCAAATAAGTAGAGTGAGATCTTGTGTTCTCTACATCTTTCCATCAGTCACGGAATGTTAACAGTTTGACTTGCAGTAGGCTATTGTCTTCAAAAGTCTTTGCAGAGGGGAGGGGAAGCTAGGTGGCTGAGTGGATTTAGAGCCACACCCAGAGATTCTGGGTTCAAATCTGGCCTCAGACCCTTCCTAGCTGGGTGACCCTGGGCAAGTCACTTAACCCCAGTTGCCTAACCCAAACTACTCTTCTGTCTTAGAACCAATGCACAGTATTGACTCTAAGAAAGAAGGCAAGGGTTTAAAGAAAAATAAATGAGTTAGACTTGATGGTCAAAAAAATGTCCCTTCCAACTTTTGATCCATGATCTTGAATATGTCCTACCTGCTGGGCCCTGTGTAGACAAAGACCCTAAATGAAACCATCTCCAGCCTCGAGGAGTTTACATGCTACTGGAGGAGACAACATGCAAACAAAGTAGTAAATACAAACTACAGACAACATAATTTTGGGTTGAGGGAAGCATTAGATGTTGGGCAGGAAGGAATCAGGGAAGGCTTCAGGTGAGAAGTGGCACCTGAACTTAGCATTGAGGGAAGCTGAGGATTCCAAGAGGATGAGATGAGGAGGACAGAGTACATTCCAGGCCTGTGTAAAGCCCCAGAGATGGGAGATGGAATACAGTGTCTGAGGGATAACAAGAAGACCCTTGGACCTAGGAAATGCATGAAAGCAAATGATGTATAATTTGGAAAAGTCTTGGAGTCAGTTTGGGAAAGCCCCTGCCTCTCTGTGAGATACCTGGTGAGGTGATCCTTTAAGCCTCTCACAAATATATAATAATAATAGTTAACATTTAGTTAATACTTACTAGGTGCCAGGCATTGTGTTAAGTTCTTTACAATTATTATCTTATCTGAACCTCACAACCACCCTGGGAGGTAAGTGCCATTGTTATTCCCATTTTACCGAGGAGGAAACTGAGACAAACAGAGATTAAGTGATTTGCCAAGAGTCACACAGTAAGTGTCTGAGGCCAGATTTGAACTTGTTTTCTATTCAGCCACCAAACTGATTTTCATAAAAGCTTAGGTCTGATCAGGTCAAACTCTCCACCACCATCCCCTACTCAATAAACTAGTGACACACTATTGCCTCCAAGATCAAACCCCAAATACTCTGTTTGGCATTCAAAGCCCTTCATAATTTTGACTTCTCCTACTTTTCCAGTCTTCTTACACCTTACTCCCCAATATATACTCTTAGATCTAGTGGCACTAGCCTCCTGCCTCCCGATGAAGGTATTCCAGATATTTCCTAGCTTTGTGACCCTGGGCAAGTCACTTCATCCCCAATATCTAGCTCTCACGGCTATTCTGCTTTGGACAGTATTGATTCTAACACAGAAAGTAAGGGTCAAAAAAAAAAGACATTCCATCTTTTGGATCCCAGGATTTTCTCTGATGATCCCCCATACCTGGAACACTCTTCCTCTTCTACACTAACTACTGAACTCCCTGGCTTCCTTTTAAGTCCCAACTAAAATCTCACCTTCTGTAGGAAGTCTTCTTCAAACCCTCTTTGTTCAGTGCTTCCCTCTGTTAATTATTTAATTATTTATAATAATGATTATAAATTAATGATACAATTGTATCAATTATATTACATGTATAAAATATTAATAATTATGTGACATCATTATTATTATATAATGATTAATTATTTCCTATTTATCCTGTCTACAACTTGCTTCGTATATATTTATTTGCATGTTGTCTCCTTCATTAGACTGCAAGCTCTTTGAAGGCAGGAATTCACTTTTGACCCTTTTTGCACTCTTTTTGTACTCTATCTGCTGAGCGAAATGTTTATTTCTTTCCACTTCTCTTTCCTCGGTGGCCTTGGGCAAGTGATTTTGTGCCCCAGAGCCTCAGTTTCCTTATCTGTAAAAGAAGGAGTGTTTCTTTGGTGGCCTTGGAGATTCCTACCCTAGATCTAGTATAGCTTCTGAGGCAGCCTGTTCTCCAGGTCAATGTCTTTTGGCGTAAGACAAACAGGAGCCGAAACTCTCTGGGAAAAGATATCACAGAAATGGGGTCTATGCCCCTGTGCATGTGGGCTTCTTGGCACACCAGTCTCTTCTAGGGTTAGGGTCCGGGGTCTGGGAGGGCAATCGTCAGAGACAAAACTAGCAATTTCTGAACAGAGGGAGAAGAGCTGAGAAGGCTCACTGGGGCCAGCCCCAGGGGAGAAAGAACCCCCAGAAATTATCTTTCACATCTAAATTGACTAACCTGGGGCAACCCCTCTCTCCATTTGTGCCCTCCTTTCCTGCTTTAGGGATCAGTAGGGTCCTGGGGGGACTTGAGTGTGAGGGAAAGGGCCCCCACTGATCTGGACAGAGTTAGACAAACAGAATTTTAAACCTGACTTCATCCCTTTGCCAAGGGCATCCCTCAAAGGGCATGTCTCGGTGTGCCCATGCATTGGCTCTCCAGGCCTAGTAAAAGTAACACCAAAGATGGGCATTACTTTGTCATGGGGGAAGATTCTTCAGGGTCCCTTCCCCAACATTTTGTTTTGAAAGGCTGGGTCTACTGAAAATCTTCCCTGGAGTGTGAGCCACCTGGCACCGTCCCTTTACAAATAAACAATCCCGGCCACTTTAAAGGGCTGCTGCCACCTCGGGGAAGTTGTCTGAAAAACATTGCAGTCCCAATTACTCCGGCCAGTCTTCAGGCACGTGGCCTTTCTCTCAGGGCCTCATTGTTATTTCCTAGGCTGTGAACCAAAACAGGATTTCTATTCATAAACTCATAAGATCATAGCTCTGGACAGAAGGGAGATTAGAGGTCATCTCATCCTAGGCTCACAGATTTTGAGCCAGAAGGGATCTCTGAGGCCATTTGGTCCAACCTCCCCCCTCTTTCCCATTTTAGAGATGAGAAAACTGAGACCCATGTTGGTGGAGTGACTTTCCAAAGGTCACCTAGGTAGTAAAGGTCAAAGGTAGGATTTGAACCCAGGTCTTCAAGTGTCACCTCTGGCTATGGCAATGTCCAACAAACGCCACTGCGAGTAGGAGATGAAGGGAGAATGAATGCTGGGGGCACAGAGTCCCTCGGTTTGATCTAATTCATTCCAAAGTGAATTATTCAATAAATGTTTATTAAGCACCTACTACGTGCCAGGCACTGGGTTAAATTCTGGGGATACAAAAAGAGACAAAGGACAGCCCCTGCCCTCAAGGAGCTTAGGATCCAGTGAGGAAGATGACAAGCAAACCAAAGCAAGTTATATCCAGGGCACGTAGGAAATAATTAAGAGAGGAAAGTACTGGAACTAAGAGGGGCTGGGGAGGGCTTCCTATAGAAGCTGGGATTTTAATTGAGACTTAAAGGGAGCCAGGGAGGTCAGCAGTCAGGCGGGGAAAGGAGGAGTGTTCGAAGCCCGGGAGCAGAGACACGGAGTGCGGGATTCATGGACCAGCCAAGAAGCCAGGGGATTGGAGAGGATGCATTGGGAAGTAAGGTGGAAAGTGGCAGGTTATGAAGGGCTTGATGGCAAATAGAGCATTTTGTGGGGCGAGTTTTTTGATCCTGGAGGCAATAAGGAGCCACTGGAGTAGGGGAGTGGCGTGGTCAGACCTGAGTTTTAGGAAAGTCATTTTCATGGCTTAATGGAAAATGGACTAGAGTGGGGAGAAACGAGGGAGGCAGAGCCACTAGCAACTATTGCAGTAGGCAAGGCAGAAGAGGAGAGGGCCTGCACCAGAGGGGGAACAGTGTCAGAGGAGAGAAGGGGGCCTACTCAAGAGATGTCACAAACGGGATTCAATCCAACAAGCATC
>NC_058130.1:753630197-753633116 GCF_016433145.1 Gracilinanus agilis
CTGACATCTGAATTACAGTTAGAGAATTTTAGAGCCAAGCCCTTCATTTTCAGATGCTAATCTTAAAACCTAGAGAGCTGTGAAGTGACTTACTCAGTTACCCAACCAATAAATGGCAGAAGGGGATTTTAAAAAATGGGTCTTTTGATTCCTAGTCTAGTCTACTAGAGTTCTAAAGGACTATTATTATCCTTTGTTTTACAGATAAGAGAACTGAGGCGATAGGATACTACCTCCCCATAGCTAAGTAGGAAGTTAGAGCTAGAAGAACTCATACCTATCATCTAGTCCAACTTCCCCATTTCATAGATTGGAGAGAAGTGACTCACCCAAGGACTCACAGTGAGTGAGTTAGTAGTGGAGCCAAGACCAGAACCAGGTCTCCTGACTCCCAGGTCACTATTCTTTGAGAGGTGCCATGACAGAGGGGATAGAGAGCCAGAGAGTGTCTGGAATATCTGGGTCCCTGCGACCCTGGACAAGTTACAACTTGGAGGTTAAGATTCTTTTATTTGTAAACCAAGGGCAGCTAGCTGGTATAGAAGATAAAGTGCTAGACATAGAGTCAGGAAGACTCATCTCCCTAAATTCAAATCTGGCCTCAGACACTTACTAGCTGGGTGACCCTGGGCAGGTCACTTCACTTTATTTGAGGAAGCCTCAGTTTCCTCATTTGTAAAATGATCTAGAGAAGGAAATGGCAAACCACTCCAGTATCTCTGTCAAGAATTTCTCAATAGGGGTCACAAAGAGTCAGATAGGACTGAAAAACAACACAATTTGTAAAACTCCAATGAGAATAACATTTGTAGTGTCTATTTCGTGGGGTCACTGTGAAGTTCTAATGAAGGAGAAAGAATGGGGAGAGAACAAGCATTGATTATGAAGTACCTACTATGTGTTAGGCACTGTGCTAAGCCTTTACAAATATTATTTCATTTGAGCATACTACTGAAACCAAAAAGGGCTTCTCACTCTTTAAAGGGCTATCCAAATGTCAGTAAAAGTTCAGGGGGCTCAGAGGGGGGAGAGGGCTCAGGGTCTGGAAGACCTGGGTTCAGGCTGTGCCTCAGAGACATTCTGGCTGGATGACCCTGGGCTGATTAGCTGAGGTTATTGGACTTCCTGTCCTCCTACTTCCATCCTAGTAGTTTCAATGACAATATCTGCATGAGAAGCCAAGAATGGAAAGACAGCACATACATTCAAGGCTCTACAAAAAGCCTAACAGAAACATATATAATGCATATAATCATAATCATAATAAATATATAATATTAATACAATACATAACATATAATAATATAGTTAATTATATAATAAATGTAATATAATTAATAATATTATATTATGACAATATAATAATATTATAATAATAATTGCATTTCTATAGACTTTGTGAAGTGCTTTATATTTGCTATCTCATTTGATCTCTGTAACAACCCTATGAGATAAGTGTTTTTTATCCCTATTTTACAAAAGAGGAAACTGACACACAAAGGTTAAATGACTTATCCAGTGTCATACAAATAGTAACTTTCTGAGTCAGGATTTGAATTCAGGTCTTTCAAACATAGCAGACCCCTGATCAATACATGTTGATTGATAGAACACTGGTTAGCTTAGAAGTATGGGCTGATGTTTTCTTTGGGCAGAGATAGCTGGCTTCCAGAATTCAAGTATAGGTTGATCAGGCAGGCAACCTCTAATTCTTGGCCAATAAACTATAATCTCTCAACTTCCATGAAGCCCAGAGGGTTCAAGAGCAAAGTGTTCAGGTGGTGTATTGGAAAGAAGATAGATCTGGGAGTTGGATTTCACGATTCCAGATAGGGAAGGTGTGGTTAGATAGTAATTTGTCTGAAAAGAATGTATGGATCTTAGTGGACTACAAGCTCACTATGGGAAGCACTCAGTGGATAGAGCACTGGGCTTGGAGACAGGAAGACCTGAATTCAAATTCAGTCTCAGACATATACTACCTGTATGACTGTGCAAGTCATGTAACTTCTTTTTATCTTAATCCACTGGAGAAGGAAATGGCAGACTGCTCCAGTATCTTTGTCAATATTGAGTCATAAAGATTTGGACACAACTGAACGATAATAGCAATAACAAGTTCAATATGAGTAAATAGTTTGATTTGGTAGCAAAGAGACCTGATATGATTGATCTGAGCCTGTAGTGAGGAGAGTTATAATAAAGAGAGGCGAGTCCCTAAGTTCCACTCTGGCTAGACTATACATGGAGTATCAGATGTGGTTCTAAGTGCCCTTTTAGGAAGGATTGATAATCTGGAAAGCAGAAAGAAGAGTAGTCAGGAGAGTAAAGGGCCATAAGTTCATGCCATATGGGTGAATTCCGAGGAGATAGAAAGTTGTCCTACTTGACTGGTATGCTAATTGTCTACAGTTACATGGCTAGTTAATAGTCCATCTGTAAGCATTTATTAATCCTTTTTGTGCCAGGTACCGTGCTAAGCTCTGGGGATATGTAGGGAAATATTTTATTATATTTTTTAGGAAAACTTTATTCATATTATTGAACCTAGTTTTATGTGGCTAGAAAAGTGACTAACCAACTAAATGTTGCAGAGGTCAAGCTGACCTCAGAGACCTGCAGGGAAGTTTCATAATTGTAAGAAATATTTATATCCCACCCAGTGCTTGTTTTTAGTTTTTTCAGGTCTTGTTTGAGTCCACCCAAACCTTGTGTTTTGGTTTCCCTGAATCATAATGATTTACCTGCTGATATATATCTCCGAGCAACCTTCTCTTACCTATCAGACAAATGTCCTAATGCCTTTGTCTGAACTCTAAATAAAGTAATCTCACAAAGATTCCAGGAAGAAGCCACACCTTTCCAACTTTCTTCCCTACCAAAGACCTAATAAATTTTTTCTAAAATTTTCAGATTTTG
>NC_058130.1:753635182-753649353 GCF_016433145.1 Gracilinanus agilis
TGTGTGTGTGTGTGTGTGTGTGTGTGTGTGTGTGTGTGTGTGTGAGAGAGAGAGAGAGAGAGAGAGAGAGAGAATCAATCAGTTTATCTATTACACAGTCCCAAGCTGTCATAATATCTGTGAAGCTCCCCAGGAGTTCAAGTAACAGGGTGCTGGAGGGATTTTCTTTGCCAGAAGTTATTGTTTCTAGAATTCTATTTCACCTTTATACCTGCAACTTCATTACTAGCAACTTTGATGGCTCCCTTCATATGGCCTTCTAGATAAAATGGAAACTTTTGACAGTAGCCTTCAAATTTCCTTTCATGCCTTGCCTCTATGTGTATTTATGTGAATGTGTAAATAAATCCATTGTTTGGAAAAAACAGAAATATGTAGTGTTCTATTTTTTATATATAGAATAAATACTTCTTGTTTTGGTTCAATGACTTCATTTGTTATTTTAACTAAAAAAGGGTATTCCATGTAGTAGGAGGAAACTGAAGGCAAAGTAAAACCTTCATCGTGGTATATGTAAGTAATTTTGATAAAAGAGACCACTAAGCTTTCATTTGGAAGAGATGGCATATAGGACCAGCACCAAAAAAGAGATCTAAACAAGAAGTTTTGTGAAAGTATGAAATATACTAATAAATCCCATTCCCATTAAAGAAGGGCTTGCCAACTTAAACCATAAGTTCTTAATCTGGGGTCAGATTTCAGAGGATCCATGAACTTTTATGAAAAAAATACATCTTTCTATATAATAGATTTCTTTGATCATTCTGTGTATTTTATTTGTGCATTCACTACTGTTATTCTTAGAAGAGGTCCATGGACTTCACCATTCTGCCAAAGGGTTTCATGATCCAAAATAAAGTTAAGAATCTTTGATATAAGAGACCATCTATGTAGCAGTAGTGAAATGAGAGGTTCAGTCCTCAGTCACATAATTGAATTATAGGCATCTTTTTATGCCAAGAATTTTTACTGTTTGAGAGACCAGAGAATCCTATAGATAAAAGGGATCTTAGAGATCATCTGAGGAAATCTCATTTTAAAGGTGAAGAAACTGAGGAGGGAGATGATGTTCACATAGATACTCACAGTGACAGTCACTCTTCTGACTGTACAGTGAGTGCTCTTTTACTATTCCACATTAATTCATGGGACAAATTTCCATGCAGAGGACACAGTCATTTCCATAGCTTTTGGGCAAAGTTCTATGAGAGCATGAAGGTCAGTGCTGCTGTGTCATCAGTCACAAGGACTGTTTGAGGAATGTCAGCATTGATTCAGGGTTCTCAGAATGCTGGAGCTGCAAAGAAAATTGGTCATTATTTAGTTAAAGATTGTCATAAACTCTTACCTTCTGTCTTAGAACCAATACTCAGTATTGGTTCTAAGACAGAAGAGTAGTAAGGGCTAGGCAATGGGGTTTAAGTAACTTGCCCAGGGTCACACATCTGGGAAGTATCTAAGGCCAGATTTGAATGCAGGACCTCCTGTCTCTAGGGGTGGCTCTCAATCCACTGAGCTACCTAGTTGCCCACAAGGCATTAGATTTAAGGGGGATTGGGAAAGACTTTTTGTAAAAGGATTTAGCTGATATTTGAAGGAAGCCAGGGAAGCAACTGTCAAGATTTGTTATAAGAAAGCATTTCCTACTCAAGGGCAGGAGTCAAAGGGAATTGACAAACTACTTTTACAATTGTGAGAGAAATCTTTTTAGACAAAACTGCCAGATCTCTTACTCAAAGGCAGCCAATAGTTGTTATATCAGTGGATGAGACCAAATGCTTTACTGTGTCCTTATATACTTTATTATACTTTATTTCTCCTTCATTATCAGCTGGAGACTTTCTAATACGAGACAGCCTGGTGGTTGAAGGATAAGTCCATCAAGATGTAGCAAAATAATTGTGGTTCCTATTTTCTTCCTCCATAGAACTAGGGAGCAAGGAGTATTTCAACTCTCACATTGACGAGTGAGCCAGAGGGATGAATGAAATTGCAACCAGAGCGGGAGAGGGAAGCCACTGAGTTTGTGTCCTCAGGAGGGATGCAGGTCTCTGTGAAAGCTAGAGGATGTACGGAATGGGAAAGGAAGACTTTTTTTTTTTAACCCTTAATTTTTGGTGTATTGTCTTATAGGTGGAAGAGTGGTAAGGGTGGGCAATGGGGGTCAAGTGACTTGCCCAGGGTCACACAGCTGGGAAGTGGCTGAGGCCAGGTTTGAACCCAGGACCTCCCGTCTCTAGACCTGACTCTCACTCCACTGAGCTACCCAGCTGCCCCAAAGGAAGACTTTTAAGATGAAAACAAATTTGTTGTCTATGGAGCAGACACTCCAGAGAGCCCAGTGAAATGGATGGGTAGCTTTGGAGTGAGATATTGAGAGGGTTGGGTTGAGGGAAATGTGAATAAGAGATGGGGCGATGGGAGATGGAAAACTGGTTTGTTTGATGATCTCGGTAACTGGTCTCAGTGGAATCCTCTCAGGGCCTTAGGCAGCTCAGGGAAGGTGACAAGGTGGGGAAGCTGTCCATATGGTGTTGTTCTCCTCTCCTCTCCCCTTAGGCAGAAGATGTGATGGAATGCGGTTTCTCCTCTTCTCCTAGAAGACAGGAAATGTGGTGCAATGTAATCATGTTTTCTCCCCCTTCCCCCAAGGTAGTAGTAGAGCTAGGACCAGAACATGACTAAATTCGGAGTTGGAAGGATTACAGAATCCAATCCAATCCAACCTGAAACCAAACGAGAATCCCTTCCATAGCATTCCTGACAGATGGTCATCCAGCCTTGGCTGAAAGACAGAGTGCTGAGGAAGTCACATCCTTTTGAAGCAATCCATTCCACATCTTGGACCAATTGACTTGTTGGGAAGTTTTCTCCTCGAACGAAACTGAAATGTGCCCTGGAAGCTGTTCTTCATTATTCCTGTTACTTCTCTCTTGGGGCCAAGCAGAACAATGAATACTTTTATAGTCTTAAAGAAAAAAAATCTGCAAAGTTCTTCATTTCCATTGCTTTACCCCAGCCTTGTACCAACCCTTGGAGTAGATACTATTGTTCCCAACTGACAGATGAGAAAACTGAGAAGTCAAGTCAAAAAGCTAGAATCCATGTCTTAGGATCAAAGAATTGTAAAATCTAGAGCTGGAAGAGACCTTGGGGTTCCTCAGTTTCAACCCCTTAGTTTTCCAGATGGGTAGCAGAAGCCCTGAGACTCTTGAGTCTCTTCCCTTGGTGAATCCCCTACATTCCCACTCTTCCTCATTGATTATAGACATAATGAGTGCTCTAAGTTGGGGGTCATTCAGCAAATCACCCTTCCTGCATAAATAAAATTAGAAGATCTTATGACCTAATATGTTTATTAACTAGGTCTGAACAGGCCTGGACATCCCCCGAGGTGCAACAGTTTGTTGGGGTTGGTGATGCCCTGTGCACTCTGGTTAAAGCCAGAAATGTAGATGGAGTTTGGAATTCCTGTGAAAAGCAAGCCAGGGAGAGAGCGTTCCAGTCAAACTCCTGAGAAAGAACTACTTGGGGAGAGCTGGGAGAGGAGCCTCAGTCTCCCCCTCCACTCCTTCCTTCCCCTTAGGTAGAAAAAGAATCCTGGAAATTTTGAAAGACCGGAAGATTTGGAGTTTCCCATCTTCTCTCCATAATCTTAGCAGCAATGCCAAAACAGCTGAAAAGAGAGTTTGCATCTGGGCCAGATGAGAGGCTCCAAGAAGAGAAGCCTAGGGACAGCTGGGTGGCTCAGTGGATTGAAAGCCAGATCTAGAGATGGGAGGTCCTGGGTTCAAATCTGACCTCAGCTACTTCCTAGCTGTGTGATCTTGGGCAAATCACTTAACTCCCATTCCCTAGCCCTTACCACTTGGAATTGATATTTAGTATTAATTCTGAGATGGAAGGTATGGGTTTAAAAACAGAAAAAACATCTCCTGAAACATCTAGCCTCAGAGCTATCCTAGATCTAAAGGGTTAAGTAGCCACTGAGCTCTGGGCAGCCAGACTGTTGGTGCAAGTAGGGCTTGGGAGAGCTGCCATAGCTCACCTGCTTCCATGTTTACAAAGCACTTGGATCAGCCTGGACAGAAGGTACTAAGGGGTTGGGTGGGGATAACTGAAATGCAGATGAACCAACTTTCGGGGAAGGAGGGGAGAAGGTAGCAAAGGGCTAAGCCAGGGCTCAGCTCCACTTTTTGAGTTCGAGGCAAAGCCCCAGACATTTCCCTAGACTTCTTCCATGTCCAGCTTAGAGAGGGAAGAGATTGAAAAGGCCATCATGGAACACTTCCAATGGCCCCAAAGCCTATCCTCACTCATGTTTGCTCTCTGGGAGGCTCCCCAAACAGCCACAAGTTTCTCTGCCTTGGGGAAAAGAGGGAAGGGACCCCAAATCTGAGGTCAGAGGGGAAGAACTGCAGAAAACCAAGACCCTTCCAGCATCTGGTATAGGAAAAAGAAGCAAAACCATAGAAGGGAATGCAAATGGGGCAGAGAATGTTGGAAGAGCTGAAGCAGAGGGGAAAATGTGAGAGGCTGAATAAAAGAACCCGGCAACTCATCTCTTTGACCAGCACCCTAAAACAGGGGAGCATAACCTTCTTTCTTCCTTCCTTCCTTCCTTCCTTCCTTCCTTCCTTCCTTTCTTTCTTTCTTTCTTTCTTTCTTTCTTTCTTTCTTTCTTTCTTCCTTTCTTTCTTTATAAAACCCTCACCTTCCATCTAGGAGTCAATACTGTGTATTGGCTCCAAGGCAGAAGAGTGGTAAGAGGTAGGCAATGAAGATGAAGTGACTTGCCCAGGGTCACACAGCTGGGAAGTATCTGAGGTCAGATTTGAACCCAGGACCTCCCATCTCTAGGCCTGGCTCTCAATCCACTGAGCTACCCAGCTTCCCCCAGTATAACCTTTTTTTAGGTAAGGCACTCCTTTGTCAATTTGGTGAAACCTATAGACTCCTCAAAGTAATTATTTTTTTTAACCTTTACCTTCCATCTTAGAATCAATATTGTGTATTGCTTCTAAGGTGGAAAAGCAGTTAGGCTAGGCAATGGAGGTTAAGTGAGTTAAGTGACTTGCCCAGGGTCATATAGCTAGGAAATGTCTACGGTCAATATGACATTCTTTTTTTTTTTTTTTTTTAGTCCTTACCTTCCATCTTAGAATCAATACTATGTATTGGCTCCAAGGGAGAAGAGCCGCAAGGACTGGGCAATGGGGGTTAAGTGACTTGCCCAGGGTCACACAGATGGGAAGAGTCTAGCCAGGTTTGAACCCAGTCTCTAGGCCTGGCTCTCAATCCACTGAACTATGCCTTTGGGTGAGTTTCTTAATGTCTCTGGGGCCAAATACATTGTAATGGCGAGGCACTTGTCATAACTAGCTATTTGACCCTAAGTAAGTCACCATGCCTCAGTTTCCTCATCTGTACAATCAAGGGATTGGGCTAGATGGCCTTTGAGGTCCTTTCTGGTTCTAGATCTATTGAACCTATGTGTTGAAATACTAAAGTGTATTTCCTCCTCTCTGCCAACACTGACCAAAGTCATACCCTTCCTCTGCTCAGAAGCCTCCGTCCATTCAAGACCCCCTACAACTTGCTGCCACACAATCTCTCCAGCCTCATCCTCTATTATCTCCTCCCTGGATTCTGTGCTCTGGGACATCTTTAAACTTCCAGCCACCTTTTCTCCATCAAAAGCATCATAACTAGGAATTCTGGGTCATGGGACAAAATTCCCTTGTGGAGATGATGATGGAGGGAGAGGTGTTGTTTAGGGCAATAGATTCAAATTCAAATGGAAATGGGGGCCACCAACCCATCTATAAGGACCTCTCCAGGCTGCAAGTTAACTAAGAAAACCACATATTAACATCATCTATGTTTTTTTTGTAATTTATGTACTTTGTTAAATATTTCCCCAAACCCACTTTAATCTGGCTCAGGAGCACCTGGGGGTGTCGAGATACTCAGTTTGTGATTCCTCTGGTTTAAGGTCTGACCATTCTCTGGACACAGAGGGGATGGGAGGTGAAGAGCCTGGCAGCCTGAAAGCTGGGGTTGGTTGGGGGAGGAGATGGAGAAGACTGTGACCCCAAGTACTTGGCTTCTTGAGAAAAAGGGGGAATGGCCTGGAAGTTTCCTAGATGACAGCAAGAGGGAGCTAGTCAGGGAAGGAACATGCCAGAGGAGGGACAAATGAGGGATGGTGGTACAGGGAAGGGTCTTGTAGTGGCAATAAGGAGCAAAGAGGAGACAGATGCTCCTCTGGGCAGTATGTGCCAGTAGGCATGCACAAAAGAGCAGGCCAGCCTTGGAGAGGGGGATGAGGATTGTTAAATATTTTGGAAACAGCTAGACCTCAAGGATCATCAGAAAATGGAAAGAATGTGAGAAAATGGTAGCATTTATCAAGCACTTACTTTATACATGTGAACTCATGCGGTCCTCAACAATCCTGGGAGATAGGAGCTGCTATTATTATTATTAATATTATTATTAAACCCTTACCTTCCACCTTAGAATCAATACTGTATATTAGTTCCAAGGGTAATAGAATATTTGTTAGTTAATTAGGAATTAATTAGGAAATTGGGTTAATTAATGAGGTTGTGTATAAGAAGGTCTCCAGTTTAGAGAAAGATTGTGGACAGTTTACCTTAAGAAGTGGGCTAGAATTTTCATGAAGGTTCCTTAAGAGATTTTCCAAGAGCCCTGGGGGTCTGAGGAAAAATAACGGTCACTCTGGGAGCTTGACACTCAGAGGTTGGAGGTTTTGGTTTTTCTCAGAAAATCCTGAGAGAATTTGGTGAGAGTTAGTTGAGATGATTTTGGAAAATTTGGAAAGTTGGTGGATTAGATCATCAGTTTGGAGAGAGACTGGCTGAGATTTCTCTCTGTGACATGACAGAGGTGAAGGAGGCCAGCAGGGCCTGGAGAGAGTTATCTGCTGGGAACCAATCAAGAGCTGATTCCTCTAAAGCTGGAGAGAAGGAAAAGAATTACTTATAAAATTTAATTAAAATAGTTTATATAGGGGGCAGCTGGGTAGCTCAGTGGATTGAGAGCCAGGCCTAGAGACGGGAGGTCCTAGGTTCAAATCTAGCCTCAGACACTTCCCAGCTGTGTGACCCTGGGCAAGTCACTTGACCCCCATTGCCTAGCCCTTACCACTCTTCTGCCTTGGAGTCAATACACAGTATTGACTCCAAGACAGAAGATAAGGGTTTTTAAAAAAATAGTTTATATAGCTATAATAAGGGTATAGATAGAATAGGAAGTTTTAGGTCAGCCTTGATTTTGTCAAGATAGAAGACAGCTCTTGCGAGCTAGAAATTTGGGTTTGGTTATATACAGAATTTTTAGATTTAGGGTACATATATGTCAATAAGAAATATATTTCCTACCTGTTTTCCTTTTCGTTTCCCTTTCCTATAATTTTTATATTCAAAATAAATAGTTGTATATATATTAGTCTGTGCAGGATTCTTTCAACTGCTTAGAGTCAGTCATCTTTACCAACTAACTCAGGATGTAACTCAACTCATGAACCTGATCACAGCCACCATCAACTGTTGATTAATATCAATACTAATAAATATTTAAGGTCTATATAACCCCAAAATTACACAAGACAGAAGAGTGGTGAGGGCTAGGCAATCAGGGTTAAGTGACTTGCCCAGGGTCACACAGCTAGGAAGTGGCTGAGGTCAGATTTGAACCAAGGGCCTCCCATCTCTAGGCCTGGCTCTCAATCCACTGAGCTACCCAGCTGCCCCTCAAATTTGATCTTTGATACTTCTTAGCTGTGTGACCCTGGACAAGTCACTTAACCTCCATTGCCTAGCCCATAGCTCTCTTCTGCCTTAAAACTGATGCACAGTTTCAATCCTAAAACAGAAGGTAAGGGTTAAAAAAAAAAAAAAAGAATATGGTTGGCACAAATGCAACAACATGGAAGACTAAGAGATGGGTATGTCCTATGGCAACTTTGAATATTTATCTTAAGGATTATTTAATGCTCTCCCATGTTGCTTGCTAGATTCCCAATCAATTAATCCAGTGCAGATCTATAGAAAAAGAAACCATCTCAAAATTCCTTAAAATAATTCTGCATTGACTCTTCCCATTTTTTGTCTTTATTAATTTACCTGGTATGAGGGGAGATTTTAGAGTTGTTTTAATCTGTATGTCTATTATGATTCAGGAGTTTGAAACATATTTTCTTGTGTCCATCTATAGTTCTCTCTCTCTCTTTTTTTAAACCCTCACCTTCCGTCTTTGAATTGATACTGAGTATTGGTTCCAAGGCAGAAGAGTGGTAAGGGCTAGGCAATGGGGGTTAAGTGACTTTCCAGGGTCACACATTTAGTATTGATTCTTTTTTTTTTTTTAAACCCTTACCTTCCATCTTAGAATTGACAACAAGTATTAGTTCCAAGGCAGAAGAGTGTTAAGAGCTAGGCAATGGGAATTAAATGACTTGCCCAGGGTCACCCAGCTAGGAAGTATCTGAAGCCAGACTTGAACCCAGGACCTCCTATCTCTAGTCCTAGCTGTCAGTCCACTGGGCCACCTAGCTGCCCCCCTTCCCCTCCATCTATAGTTCTTAATTCTTTTTCTGAGAACTGTTCAAATTTTTTGACCATCTGGCCAATGGTTCTCATTTAATATTTCACAAACTTATCCTGCCGTTGGCTCCTCTCTTTGTCCCCGCTCCTGCCATCTTATTCCCGGGAAACTTCCAAGTACAGCTAAGGGACAGCTTGTGTCTCGTTTCCCATGAAGCCTTTTCTTCTTCTCCACTCCATATGATCCACAAGGAAAGGCACAGCATGATACAGTAAACGCTCATTGCAACACAACCTAATTAAAAGGACGTGTAATAAAGCTTCAGGTAGAGCTGGGCCATTTAGATAACGGCCCAGGCATCTGTTAGCCTAACAGTGGCAGCTGTGTTAATGACTAAATTCATACCTTTACTCTTCCCAAAGGAGCCGAGGCTCCTAAAAGCTGATGGCAGAAAAGGGCTTCTGTTCCTCTCTTCCCCACCAATATCACAGGCTTTGCCTCAGTCTGCCTGGCTGTAAGTTCACCCAAGGATTTTGAGTCAGAAGCCGTCACCATTTCCCCCTCCCGAGGAATCACCGCTCACTGCTCAGGGGTCCTACGTTCATAGCTCCAGAGCGAGAAGGGCCCTCCGAGGCCATCCATCCCGTTTGACCCCCTTATTTTGCAAATGAAGAAAGTCAGGCTGAAGGGAAGTTAAGATTCAAACCCAGATCCTGTTACACTGGATCCAGTTAAAGTGTAAGGTCCTTGTGGGCAGACACCGTTATTCCATGAACTTTGTATGTTCCTGGACCTAGTAGGAAGCTCTTCTCTAGAGAAAATTCTTTTTTTTTTTAAATTTTAATTATTATTATTATTTTTTAAAGAACCCTCACCTTCTGTCTTGGAGTCAATACTGTGTATTGGCTCCAAGGCAGAAGAGTGGTAAGGCAATGGGGGTGAAGTGACTTGCCCAGGGTCACACAGCTGGGAAGTGTCTGAGGCCAGATTTGAATCCAGGACCTCCTGTCTCTAGGCCTGGCTCTCAATCCACTGAGCTACCCAGCTGCCCCCTAGAGAAACTTTTTTTTTTTTTAAACCCTTGTACTTCGGTGTATTGTCTCATAGGTGGAAGATTGGTAAGGGTGGGCAATGGGGGTCAAGTGACTTGCCTAGGGTCACACAGCTGGGAAGTGGCTGAGGCCGGGTTTGAACCTAGAACCTCCTGTAGAGAAACTTTTAATGGGGAATCCAGTACTTGAAAGGGACCTGAAAATCAGAGGAAGGTAGGCGGGGAGGGAGGTAGGCAAGGGCCACTATGGGATCATGGTATCCAAAAGGATGGGAAGGAAATGGAGACTGGCCAGGTCCAAGGAGGAACATGTTCCAACGTGAGAAAGCTACAAGGGTGGATGGATCTTCCTGAGTGAGGAAGCCCCAAGCCCAGAGGAAAGTGGAAGGGTGAGAGAGCAGCTAAAGCATGGTGGCCAAGTCTGAGAAGTCACATGCATGGCCAGCAGATGAGTGAAGGCTGGTCAGCAAATTTAGGGTTGATGTGGAAGAAAACTTTCTAACCAGAGACCCATTCAAAAATGTAATAGGCCATCTTGAGAGGTGGAGGGATGGAGCTCCTTTATATAGAAGGTCTTCAGCCTAAAGATAGCTGATAGTTGCTAGGTATGATATAGAGGAGATTCTTTTGGAGATATGGATTAGACTAGATGGACTCTGAGGCATGTAGATGGCATACTGGATAGAGTGCTGGCCCAGAGTCGGGAGTTCAAATCTGGCTAACTGTGAGACTCTGGACAAGTCACTTACCCTCTGTCTGCCTCAATTTCTTCCACTGTAAAATGGTGGCAATAATAGCACATGCCTCCCTGGGTTGTTGTGAGGATCAAATGAGATAATATTTGGAAAGGGCTCAGCACAAAGCCTGGCACATTTTGTTGTTCCGTAGTTTAGTTGGCTCCAACTCCTTATGACCCTGTTTGGGGTCTTCCTGGCAGGGACCTTTGAGTGGTTTGCCATTTTCCTTCTCAAGCTCATTCTAAAAAGGAAGAAACTGAGGTAAACAAAGTGAAGTGACTTTTGCAGGGTCAGATAGCAAGTGTCTGAGGCCAGATTTGAACTCAGGAAGATGAGCCTTCCTGATTCCGGCTACAGAACTCTACTGACTGTGGCACAAAGTAAGTAGGTGCTAAATAAATTCTTTCCCCATCTCACTTTAAGCTCCTGTGATTCTCTGAGTAAACTGACCATAGTTCACGGTTCAGAGAATTTCAAATGCTGGCTGAAAGCGAACTTGGAAAAAGCCAAATGGCTACTCAACAGTCAGACCAAATTCAGGGTTGGCTGCTCTGAGAAGCCTCTTACCCAGCCCATGGAAGCCTTTCAAAACCCTCAGGAAGAAAGTGAGAGTCATTGTGGAGGTAGGGCTGAACCGCTCTGCGCCACTCCCTTTGTGCTGGGCTCAGAGGTGGGCACAAAATCAGAGAATCCCAGGATCATAGACCTAGAGCTGGAAGCTCTGCACGGACTGACTAGCCTCATTCACTTTACAGATGGGGAAACCGACGCCCTGAGACGTGAGATGATCTGTCCAAGTTCACACATCTAGGGGCAGCCAGGTGGCACAGTGACTAGAGTGCTCAGCCTGGAGTCAGGAAGACCTGAGTTCAAATCAGAGACTTACTAAGATCTTGGGCAAGTCACTTAACCCTGTTTGTCTCAGTTTGTCTTCTGTAAAATGAGTTAGAGAAGGAAATGGCAAACCACTCGGGTATTTCTGCCAAGAAATGCCTCCCTCCCAAATGGTGTCATGAAGAGTCAGACATGACTGAAATGACTAGACAACCACAACACACATGCCAGGTTACTGTGCTAAGACAGTCTCTGCCTTCAAGGAGCTTATATTCTTTTTTTTTTTTTTAAACCCTTAACTTCTGTGTATTGACTTATAGGTGGAAGAGTGGTAAGGGTAGGCAATGGGGGTCAAGTGACTTGCCCAGGGTCACACATCTAGGAAGTATCTGAGGCCGAATTTGAACCCAGGACCTCCCGTCTCTAGGGCTGGCTCTCAATCCACTGAGCTACCCAGCTGACCCACAAGGAGCTTCTATTCTAATGGGGAGGGGGGGAAGGACACAGAAAAAGAATCTGAAAAGAACCAGCGTGATGCCCTTTCACGGGCCATGGTGGAAAAGGAAGAAAGAAGTCAGGAGAGTTCCAGAATGGCATGAAGGAATGAACATGGTTGGTCTGGGCACTTTTCATAAGATGAAGTTCCTGGAGGAATCGACCAATCAGATGGACAGGCCACAGGAGCACCAGGATCTTCCAGGGTGGGAGGACTTCTGGATCATGGCAGAGAAAGGAGTCCAGAGAATCAGGATGGTAATCCAGAGAGGATTGATGGAAGGCCTTTCTCAGTACTCCAGGAAGTTCTCTGATTTTAAATCTCAAAACAGGAGTCAACTTGTGCTTGTTGAGAGTTACCTCACTGGGATTTCCCTGTACCAAAGAAATCACAGATTTGACTATATTATTCTTTTTTATCACTTATTAATATTATTATAAAGATTATATTATTCCATTATTTTATTTGTTAATATATTATTACACACTCTATTATTCTATTTTATTGCTTATTGATATGTCATCATAAGTAATATATTGTTCCATTATATTATTTGTTAATATATTATATTATTGCATATACTATATTATTCTATTCTATTACCTATTAATGTTATTATATTATTTATTTATCTGTTATGCTATTATATATGATGTATCATTCTATTGCTATATTATTTCTATTTTATAGAAGAAGAAATTGAAGCCCACAGAAATTAAATGACCTGGACAGGATCACACAACTAGTAAAACTTTTTTTTTTTAAACCCTTACCTTCCGTCTTGGAGTCAATACTGTGTAGGCAATACTGTGTAGGGTAGGCAATGGGGGTCAAGTGACTTGCCCAGGGTCACGCAGCTGGGAAGTGTCTGAGACCAGATTTGAACCCAGGACCTCCCATCTCTAGGCCTGGCTCTCAATCCACTGAGCTACCCAGCTGCCTCAACTAGTAACACTTTGGGACAGAATTTGAACCCAGGTCTTCCAGAGTCTAAGGCCCTATTCTTTTTTTTTTTTTTTTAATTAATATAATTTACTTACAAGTAACTCATTCCTTCTTTCCTTTTCCCACAAAATAGAAAGTATCATCTGGGAGACAGATATCTATATATACCTATATTACATATAGATAGATAATAGATAATAGCAATAGCTATATAGATGTGTCTTTCATGTTTCCATTTTTTGGTTCATTCTCTGGAGGTGAACCTTCACAAGTCATTCTTCTAGCATTAAATCTGTAGCTGTATACAACGTCCTCTTGGTTCTACACCAGGGGTCGGCAACGTAGGGCTCTCGAGCCACATCTGGCTCTTTTGAGGGCCAGATATGGCTCTTTCTGCAGGAGCCATGAAGTCCATTTTTTTTCAGGTGCTGTTACAGGAGCGGCACTGTGAGCACTGTACGGCTCTCACAAAATTACATTTTTAAAAATGTGGCGTTTTTGGCTCTCACGGCCAAAAAGGTTGCCGACCCCTGCTTTAGTCATTTCGCAGTTCCTTATCCCATGTCGTTTTTCCCAGGAAGGCCCCCATTCCATCGGCTACACTAAGCTGCCTCGCTCCCCTGCTCACCTCCTGGCAAGCATTTATTCAGCGCCTGCTTCAGCCCCAACATCTCTCAGAGACAGAGACGGAACTGTCTGGGCCTTCAAAGGATGCTGGCTGAAGAGACCAACCCGCGTGGTTTTCACCTCAGAAGTTTATGATTCTTTTCCTGGAGAGATGAAACAAATGTCTCTCTCTCCCTGTGAACAGGTTGAATGAATAGCATGTTAGACAAAAGTCTGGCCTCACCATAAAGGCCTGAGGTATGTTTGGGAGGGGAAAAAAAAAGAGAAAACTGTTAAAATCCAGACTCACCCAAGACAAAGTGACAGGTGGATTAATTCCCTGGGCTTAATGACAGGGAAGAGCTGCTTTCTTAGGCCCGAAGCCAGCCTCCAGAGAGACAGCCCGGTGGAAAAGAAAAACCCAGATAAAGCCACATCAACCTTGACTGCCAAGAAGTTTCCTTCTAGCCAAAAGCAACCTAGGGCTGGGCTCAGGAATCTGAGCCCTTAATGAGCTCTTGCTGGAAGTAAACTCAGAACTAAACAATGCCTTAAGGAGTTCCATATACCTCAGGAACAGACTTGGGCCCCGGGGTGTCACAGGACCCAAAGGGAACTGGGGAGATGAAGAATCATTACTTCTAGAAAGAATATTGGATTGAGAGCCAAGCCTGGAGATGGGGAGGTCTTGGGTTCAAATATAGCCTCAGATACTTTCTAACTATGTGACCCTGGACAAAGTCATTTAACCCTCATTGCTTAGCCTTACTGCTCTTCTACCTTAGAATGGATAGCAGTATTTTGATTCTAAGGTGGAAGGGAAGGGAAGGAAAGGGAAGAGAAGGGAAGGGAAGGGAAGGGAAGGGAAGGGAAGGGAAGGGAAGGGAAGGGAAGGGAAGGGAAGGGAAGGGAAGGGAAGGGAAGGGAAGGG
>NC_058130.1:753654295-753709100 GCF_016433145.1 Gracilinanus agilis
TAAACGCCACCCCCCCCCCCCCCCCTTCTGTGGGATTGGACAGAGGGGAGGAGGAGAATCCTGCTTCAGGATTGCTATAGAAGTCCGTGGTTGTACCTAGAAGCAGAGAGGACGTTTTTTGCCCCAGGAAGTCGCTGGTGTGGGCGGAATTCCTTTTCCTCCCCTTCCCCACTTCCCCTACTGTGGCCTGTTTTTTCTGACTAAAGCAGCTTTTCTCTGCCAGCGTCTTATCAAGTCTCCTGTCTGCTTCTGAGTGATTTCTGGGGGTACGAGCCTCCCCCTTCCAGAATTCCACTCCACACAGATGGGGGCCCGCCGGGATTCTAGAATGATAGGAGTGCCTCAGTTTAGCCACCTGGGCAAATTTGAGCCCTTCCAAGAAACTCCGCGAGCAAGAGTGCAGATCGGGACGGATAGATGGAAGAGAAAAGATTCAAGGCAACTCTTCTAAGGCGGAGCCCGTTCCTCCAGGCGGGAGGCGTCCTCTCTCTCTAAGCTCGGGCGGGAATGGACGCCGCTTGAATAGCCCGCCGGCAGAGACCCAGCAAAGCGGATGGGAGTCCTTAGTGTCACCGTTCTGTATCTCCGCCAGGGGAGACAGCTGGGAACGGGACAAGGCGCTTGTTTGGATGTGTGGAGGAGCTCCAGGGAAAGAGCCAAGGCAGGAGAAAGAGTTCCCTTTTCTAATTAGGGAAGCTGGAGACGGAAGGGGAATGGCCAGGCGGGATAAGGGAAAAACTGGCGCTTCCAAAAGGCAAAATCCTTCCGCTTCGAAGAACGGGTAGAAAGATTCGGCAAGTGTGATGAGGCCGTCTGAGCTGGAGATCCTGTCCGAGGCCCCGGGTATGGTCGTGAGGAAGAGCAGTTTTCGGGGAGGAAAACGGAAGTGGTCCCCAGTATTTACAGGGAGCCCGCCACTGAAAAGTAACCCCCCTTTTTTAAATTTTATTTTTGAATTGAAAATTTTTATTGAAATTTAATTAATTTAGAATATTTTCCCATGGTTACAAGATTCATGTTCTTTCCCTTCCCCTACCCCCCCCCCCCACTTCCGTAGCCAGCACTCAATTCCACTGGGCTTTACAGGTATCATCGATCAAGACCTATTTCCCTATTATTGATATTTGCACTGGGGTGATCGTTTAGAGTCTACATCCCCCATCATATCCCCATCAACCCATGTGATCAAGCTGCTGTTTTTCTTCTTTTTGAAGATGAGCCACCAGACCAATGGCAAGAGATAGGGCGATGGTCTTCGGCAGATCGTGGAGTTAAGCTGTGCCGGAAAAGAAAGCAAAATTAGAAATTTCAAGACGGAAACATGGGGCAAAAAGGCTCACCCCAGAGGAAAAAGGAAGCCCACAATAGAGGGCACGGATCCATACAAGAGAGAAGGGACCACCATTCCTAGGGATAATCCTCTAAGGGCTAAATTGGATGCTTGGACAAATTCCCCTCGATAGGGACATCGGTGGGCAGGTCTGGAGATTGACATACTGTGTAATGGGTTTAAATCTTGTGCCTTTGAACTACATTTCCCTGGAGCCCACTGACTTCCTTTCCTTACTGTGCTGTGCCGATGTAGACGGGATAAATTGGGCGGTTTTCCGTGGCTAGCTCTCTTTCCTTCCTATGGTTGCTTGCAGATTATCCATGGGCCCATGGTTTTATTTTGTTGCCTCTTATTCCTTTACTATTGACTACTAATAAATCTTTTAAAAATACAATATTTGAAGTTATTGTATATTCATTTTGATTTTTACAATACAGACCCTCACCCTCTGGCCAAAATTTGGATCTCATGATTCTATGGTCTGTGAGAACCTAAATAAGACTTAACGGAGACATTTGACAAATGATGGGGAGATGCATATGCTGCATTATGGTGGCCAGAGGAAGAAACTCTGGTGATGAGAGAAAAGGTAGAAGGGGACAGAGTACCAGCGGCACCCCCACTGCCAAAACCCAGAGCAGAAGCAGCAAAGGCAGCAGCTATTCCTCCATATTCATACCTCTATGAATATGGGAACAGAGAAGTTAAGAGGTTACTAGAGGATCAGATGAATTTCCCTTTTGGGGGACATGCTAAGCAGTATCCACTCAGAGAAGCACCAGCAGGACATGGGCTAGGATATATTAGCACCCCTCTTGGTGCCTCTGAGGTTTGGAACTTTATTATTTTTTTGGTTTTGAAGAATTTTATTTAATTAATTTAGAATATTTTTCCATGGTTACATGATTCGTGTTCTTTCCCTCCTCTCCTCCCACCCCTCTCCCATAGACAACTAGCAATTCCACTGGGTTTTACATGTGTCATTGATCAAGACCTATTTCCATATTATTAATATTTGCACTAGAGTGATCTGATCAATTAGAATCATATCCCCATCGACTCATGTGATCAAGCAGTTGTTTTTCTTCTGCGTTTCTGCTCCCACTGTTCTTCCTCTGGATGTGAATAGTTTTCTTTCTCATAAATCCCTCAGCCTTGCTCTGGATCATTTCATTGCTGCTAGTAGAGAAGCCCATTACATTCGATTGTACCACAGTGTATCAGTTTCTGTGTACAATGTTCTCCTGGTTCTGCTCCTTTCGCTCTGCATCATTTCCTGGAGGTTGTTCCAGTTCACATGGAATTCCTCCAGTTTATTATTCCTTTCTGCACAATAGTATTCCATCACCAGCAGAATCCACAATTTATTCAGCCATTCCCCCATCAAAGGGCATCCCCTCATTTTCCAGTTTTTTTTGCCACCACAAAGAGAGCGGCTATAAATATTTTTGTACAAGTCTTTTTCCTTATGATCTCTTTGGAGTATAAACCCAGCAGTGTGGTATGGCTGGATCAAAAGGCAGACAGTCTTTTTTTTTTTTTTTTTAAACCCTTGTACTTCGGTGTATTGTCTCATAGGTGGAAGAGTGGTAAGGGTGGGCAATGGGGGTCAAGTGACTTGCCCAGGGTCACACAGCTGGGAAGTGGCTGAGGCCGGGTTTGAACCTAGGACCTCCTGTCTCTAGGCCTGCCTCTCACTCCACTGAGCTACCCAGCTGCCCCCAGACAGTCTTTTAAAGCCCTTTGAGCATAGTTTGAGGTTTGGAACGTGACCCATTTTTAGGGTCAAATTTATATTCATGGCCAGACGAGATGGCAATTCTGAGGCAATTATTCACTGAGGAAGAAAGAGGTCAGATTAGAAGAGCAGCTATGAGAGCATAGTGTAAAATCTCAGAAGAGGAAGGAGGTCCCAATGGTGAGGCCTTGGGGAAGGTGGGGAGAATGAATACCAAGCTGATAGTGGAAACTCAATTGCTAGGGACCAAATATCTTCCTTTAGCCTTACTGAAGATAAGGACAAAGCTTAGAGGGACAAGAGGCTGTCCTCCTATTCCTGAAGACACAACTGTGAGAGAACTGCTGAATGAGGTTTTAGAGCCTCCTGTTCCTGGGATTACTGATGAAGCATGCTTTCAAAGTTTATGTTAACTGTTTGCTATCTATTTTTGTTGTTTGTGACCCTGTATTGTCATGTGTACACACAAAAAGGAGGGCTGGGAAAGAACCCTTTAAGTGATCTTGAGGTAAATCTGTTTCTTTCTGTCTCCCATCATTCTAGAAAGTGGGAGAACAGACAGATCAGAGAATGTATTTGAGAGATTCAAAAAGAAATGGGAAGTTTTGGACCTCTTACACTCTAAGATCATCTAACTAAGTGAAAAAGGAACTTTGCCCCCTACTTTTAATAGGGGACAAAGCCAAAAAAGACTTTTCTTTTTCCCCCTTGTTCAGCTGGCCTGGGGTAAAGGGGGAGATTAGAACAAGAGAAGGGAAATTTTGATCCCACTATTTGATTGGCTTTTAATTAGGATTAATTTTTAAGATTGATGTATACGGTTTTGGAAAACACAAATGATTATGAAATGTATTGCGTGGAATTGCGTGAAATGATTGTAAAGTGACTCAGTGTTGAAAATTGTTAATCAGTTGTATAAGATTCCAGATAAGATTGAAGCTGTACTTAATGGTGAGAGAACTGTGAGTTCTCACTGAGATTTGAAGTGAACAAAGGTTAGAGATTTGAATGTTTGGACATACCTAAAATGTTGGGTTTTGGTTTTTTTTTTTGAGAAGCCAATCCCATGGGGGAAGGGCTCCAGGGCTTCAGCCATTTCAAAGTATTCAAGTAGATTTTACTGAGAGGGTACCGCAGCAAAGTACCTTTTCATTGTAGTAGATCATTTGACATTCTGGACAGAGGCTTATCCACCTCCCAGAGTCGGTTGTAACCAAAATTTTGCTCAAGCATCTCCCCTTTAGTGAGAAGGTGGCCAAGATTTAAAGAAACAACTCATCAAGTTGATGCTAGAGATCCAGTTACTTTGGACTCGAACTTTCGACTGCCTGGACAGCTGAGATCTCCGCTGACCAGCCTTTGAAGCTGACTGTGAGAAAGACGGTAGCAAACTGAACTGTTACTTTGAAAAGACTGATAGCCTGAAAAGAAGCAGCCAAGAACTCTGAACTCAAGGACATTATGACCCCTATTTTGAGAATGGGATGGGACAAAGAATTAGACTCCTTATAGGAGAGGGACAGCCTTACTTTTTTTTTTTATTTTTTTATTTTTTAATTTTAAACCCTTAACTTCTGTGTATTGACTTATAGGTGGAAGAGTGGTAAGGGCAGGCAATGGGGGTCAAGTGACTTGCCCAGGGTCACACAGCTGGGAAGTGTCTGAGGCCAGATTTGAACCTAGGACCTCCCATCTCTAGGCCTGGCTCTCAATCCACTGAGCTACCCAGCTGCCCCCACAGCCTTACTTTTTGATCCCCTACTTTGAGGATGGGGGTGGGACAAAGAATTGTGGTGGTTGCTGGAATTTTTTTTTAAACCCTTGCCTTCCATCTTGGAGTCAATACTGTGTATTGGCTCCAAGGCAGAAGAATGGTAAGGGCTAGGCAATGGGGGTTAAGGGACTTGCCCAGGGTCACACAAATAGGAAGTGTCTGAGTTCAGATTTGAATGTAGGACCTCCCATCTCTAGGTCTGTCTCTCAATCCACTGAGCCACTCAGCTGCCCTCCGTTGCTGGAATTTTTAATATTGTGATGGGCACTGTTTTGAGAAATCAAGATGCAGGATCACTACTGATAGAGTCAGAGGAAGTGAACAAAAAGTATGAACTCCATGTAGGAGAGGGACATCAGATGTTACGTATAATATTGATATAGAAGGGCATATTTTAAAATATTAATGGTTTATTGTAATCCATATTGCTAATTAAGAAAGCCATGTGCCTGCTAAGATCTAACTCAAAATGCCCTCCATACCTTCACTCTCGCTGCTTCATAGGAAAGACAGCGTCCCAATCAAGTTCTGAAACTTTATACTTCTGTCTACGTAATCACACTTCCTGCCCACCTGTATTATGTAAGAGGAATTATGGGAAATGTAAACATCCACAGGAATATCATGGACCTCAATATTAAGATCAAGGACCCCAAATTTCTAATATCACACAGACAATCTGAATTTGTAAACATTTGTGGTAACTGATTGGCATATATGAATTGTTACCAAAATATGTACCTTGGGTAAAAATGATTTTATTACTGAATGTAAATATGGATTTAAATGTAATCTACTGGCCTGTAAAATGTTATTTTGGGTGAACACAAAGGATCTAATTTATACTGTGAAGAAAACTAATTTCTGAGGTGAGTTGGATAAGACAATATGTAAAGATATGATATATAAATTATGTATGTGAATGATGATGCAATTGATAAGAAGAATGATAATCAGGGCTCTTCTGAGCCACTGTGCCATTTGGAATTGTTGTAAGCCCTGGAAGACTACAATTCCCAGGGCTCTCTGCTACAACTTCCCCTGACACCTCCCACTTCCTTTGTGGGAGGTGTCAGAGAAAGTATTAAAAAAGAGAAAGTTTGGTGCCTTTTCTGGCTCTCTACCCTGGAGGCTCTCAGATCCTGATCTCTCTCTCTCTTGGCACCTTTTTCCCCTTCTATCTACCTCCTAGTTTTCCCTAGACTTTCCCTTTTCTAATCTAAATAAAACCTAGCTATTCTAAACCCAAAGTTGCTCTCTGATCTTTTATTTGAGCCCCAAAGGGCTCTGGTCAATTTCCCCCTGTGGGGGCTGGGGACTGCTACCATCCTTTCTCTTCCTCCAACCTTCCTCTCTCCTTTCTCCCATCCATCATTCCTCCAATCCTCCTACCTTCATCCCTTCACCCCCTAACACCATTAATTGTAGGTGATGGAGTACTTGGTGGAAGTGAAGTTGAGTGATGGCAAAAACAAGCAGTAGAAGGAGAGAAAGGTGTAGAATAAGTATATGAAAGATGGATGGAAGGTGTAGGAGACAATAGAATTTGGAGCCTCTTTATGAGGGCCAGAAGGCAGACATGCTGTAGGAACAATGTAAGTAGGTATGTGAAGGTGTCAGAAGGGGAATAATGAATGTGATCTTGCTTGAAGCAGAAGACTTGAAGGGAAAAAGAGTGGATGTTTAGAGCCTGAGGAAGTTTAAGTGGACAGAGTAAGAGAAAGGCTTTTGAAGACCATGGTAAGGCAAATATAAATAAGGTATAGAATAAAGAGATATAGAATTGTCATTTACTATGTGAAGAAGATAAGGAGAAGAACATTTATTTTAGATACATTTCAAGTAAGAGTTTTAGAAACCATTAGAATAAGTAAGCAGGAAGCTTATTTGAAACTGTGTGAAATGAATGAAATTGGAACACTAAGAGAAAAGGTTTCCTCTCAACTATGACGAGTAGGATTTTTGTCATTTAAGACAAAGATTTATGGGAATCGCACCTGATATTATGATGAACTTGGAATTCCTGATAATTGAACCACCATTGGAAGAGGATAAGAAGCTACTCAGAGGACAAGTGAAAGTCCTTATAGGAAGTGGAGAGGATGATCTCAGTCTGAAACTGAGGTAGGATCCTTCTGAATTGGTAAGGGACCCCAGATTCTGATGGTCCCTGAGGGAAACAGTTATGGCATGAACCAGTGATACCTCTGACCTGTACATGAAATCAGACTCGTTCTGTGTCCTTGAAAGAACCGTAAGGACAGTTAAAGATCATTTTCCCTGCCTTTCTTTTGTGACAAATTCCTAGGATCAACACAAGATACAAATTATAAGATGGAAAGTTTCCATTTTCAGATCAAGCAAGTTGACTAGTAGAGGAAAGGTTGATCTGTAATTGAGATTCTATAGAAATACGTAGAAGTAATTATGAGAAGCTAAACTTTAGATTAAAAATTAGGGATCCAGGAATTTCTGGATCTCCTATAGAACCTGAGGTGGAAGAATTTATTTTATAAAATGTTAGCTTTTGCAAAAGAATTTTTATTAGTAGGAGGATCCTGCCCCCAAGATTCTGCAAGCAACCTAGAAGAGAAGGAGCAGAGGCCAGATGAAGATGATTTCTAAAGATGAAGAGTGTCCAATTATGTATATTATTAGTTGTTATTGTTGCATACGGGGAAACTGAGGCAGGTGAGAATTACACAACTCTGAAATTAAGAGGGAGGACTGTATGGGATGAGATTCAGTGTGTAATTCTCAGAGTAGCATGTGGCTTGTAACTAATCCCAGTTCTCAAGACCCCTTAGTGTCACTATTCCTTAGACTAAAACTGCCTGCCTCTCCCCTCACCATAAAACTTCTGGTTTTCCTGACCTATTTTCAAAAACCTCGAGAAGAGTTTATCTGTCCCCTGGGAAGAAAGCCAACTATAAGATAAGCTGCAGGAGGGAAAGTAGAGGGAGTCTCCAAGGTATCATGATGGTCTCAGCCTAGGAATCCCATGATATCACTGGGTTTTCTGGATCATGGGGGTCTTTAGGGATATGTAATGTTGAAAATCATGCACTTAAGACTGTAAACATCACAGCATCCCCCTCCCCCCCTTTCTATGGGATTGGACAGAGGGGAGGAGAATCTTGCATCAGGATTGTTATAAAAGTCTGTGATTATACCTAGAAGAAGAGAGGACATTTTGGCCCCAAGCAAGTTGCTTGTGTGGGCAGAATTCCTTTTCCTCCCCTTCCCCTGCTGTTTACTATTTTCTCCAAATAAAGCAGCTTTTCTCTGCCAGCATCTTATCAAGTCTCCTGTTTGTTCATTAGAGTGATTTCTGAGGGTATGAGCTCCCCCACCCCCCAAGAATTCCACTCCACACATCTGGGTGTTCCCTCTGTCTCAAAGCTCTCCCCTCTCCAATCCTCTACTTGGCTGACAAAGTGAACCTTCAAAACTGTAGGTGTGACCACTCAAAAAACTCCAGTGGCTCCCTATTACCTCTAGGATCAAAAAGAAAATCCTCTTTTTGGTCTTTAAAATCCTTCATATCCTCTGAGTGCTTCCTACCTTTCCAGCTGTCAAGCATCTTACTCCCCCACTTCCCTATCCAGAGACCCTGGCCTACTTCCTGTTCCTTTCCCACAACATTCCATCTCTTGGACCCTTCATTGGCCACCCCCACCCCCCCATGCCTAGAATGCCCTCACCTCTGCCTCTTGGTTTGGCTGGCTTCTTTCAGAACTCTGCTTAAAAGCTTACCTTCAGAAGACTTTCCCTCTAGCTCCCAGAGCCTTCTCCTGGGAGATAACCTTCCACTTCCTCTATGTATCTTCTATGGACTTATTTATTTACATTCTGTCTTTCCCATCAGATTGTAAATTGGAGATAATGTTATAATTTGGAGACTAATTGGAAATAAAGATATAAAGTGGAAATAATCAATAATGTTATAAATTGGAGACAAACTAGAAATAATAACAATTATAAAGTGAGAATAATCAATAATGTTATAAATTGGAGACAAACTGGAAATAACAATTATAAAGTGAGAATAATCAATAATGTTATAAATGGGAAATAAGCAACAATGCCATAAATTGGATATGAATTGGAAATAATCAATAATGTTATAAATTAAAAGTAATCAACAATGTTATCAGAGAAAAATTAGAAGTAATAATGATTATAAAGTAAGAATAATCAATAATGTTATAAATGGGAAATAATCAACAATGCCAAAAATTGGATATAAATTGGGAATAATAATGTTATAGATTGGAGATAAGTTGGAAATAATTATAAAGTAAGAATAATCAACAATGTTACAAATTAGAGACAAATTAGAAATAATAACAATTATAAAGTCATAATTATCAATAATGTTAAAAACGGGAAATAATCATCAATACCATCAATTGGATATAAATTGGAAATAATCAATAACGTTATAAATGAGAAATAATCAACAATGTTATCAATCGGAGACAAACTAGAAGTAATAACAATTATAAAGAATAATCAATAATGTTATAAATGGGAAATAATCAACAACGCCACAAATTGGATATGAATTGGAAATAATCAATCATGTTATAAACCGGAGACAAACAAAAACATTGTTATAAATTAGAAATAATCAATATTGTTATAAATTAGAAGTAATCAACAATATTATAAATTAGAAATAATCAATAATGTTATAAATAGGAGACAAATTAGAAAAAACAATTATAAACTGAGAATAACCAATAATGTAAATTCTAAATATAGTGGAAATAACATTATAAATTGGAGACAAATTGGAAATAAATTATAAAGGGAAAACAATTAAATAAATTGGAGGTAAATTGAAAATCATATTATAAAGTGAGAAAAATCAATGTTATAGAGATAAATTAGAAATAATAACATGATAAAGTAGAAATAATTAATAACATAAATTGGAATCAGTGTTAGACATTGGATTATACCTACATTCCACGAGGACAGGAAGAGTATTTTTGCCCTTTGTGTTCTCAGATCTTAACGCAGGGCCCAGTATATACTGTCTGCTTACTAAATAAATCCACATGGAATAAGATGAGATTACAAAGTGGCATGCTGAGTAAATACTTACTGCTTGCCATAGAACAAATGTGAAGATCCTGGCTGGAGCAAAGCCTGGAGTGACGAGTTCCTGATGTCTAATGTCAGTATTGACAGCGTCGAGGGTTTTCCACAGCTAAAGGGCTGCTGAAAGACACGCTCCACAAGGGCTGGCTTTCTATTTCAGGGGAGATAAGCTCCACCAGGCAACTGGAATGCGTGGCTTAGTCAGGACTGAAGACTCATTCATCAGACACCTTGGAGGGGACTTCCTTGTACCAAATCTCCGGAATGCTGGCCATATTCCAACTCCATTCAATTCTTCCTTAAAAGCTGCCGTGTAGGGGGCATTCTGCTAGGTGCTGGGCAAAGATACAAAATTTAGAAAATTTAGAAAAGCCAAAATTCCTGCCTTCATCAGGCTTTCGGTCCAGTAGAGGATAAAGACTCCAAACCCCAGGAAGGTAGCAGACACAGACTTCCGTGCTAGCTGCATTAGATGAGCAGAGCAAATGCTAGTGCCATTCTTTGTATTGATTACTTCCAATTTGTATAGCATTATCGACTATTTCCAATTCATGTTATTATCTCCAGTTTATCCTGTATCCATCACTTGTGTCATCTCCATTGGAATGCAAGCTCTGTGCTAGCTAGCTGCCCTAGTTTCCCTTAAAAAAAAAAAAAAGCCAGTCCTTCTATTTTAGAATCAATTCTTGGGATTATTTCCAAGGAAGAAGCCTGGTTAGAATTAGGTGATGGGGGTTAAGCGACTCATCCAGGGTCACATAGCTAGGAAGTATCTGAGGCCAGATTTGACAGAATAAAAGAACAATGTCCAATCCAGTAAAAGGAAGTTCTAATTTCAGACAGTGATGGTTACGTTAATGGAATTCATTATTCTAGGAGGTGGCCAGTGCTGATAAGAGATTCAAGAAAAGTTTAAGCATCTTCGTGGGTGATGGGCAGGTCCACCCAACCACCCCTCCTCACTTTTATTAAGCACCTACTTTGTGCAGACCTGTGTTTGGCTCAAATCCCATTGGGAACATCAAGACAAGACATGGTTCTCTGCCATCATGGAGCTATGGGGGCTCTAAGAAGGCAGCCCAGATAACAATTTCACAATATTAAAAGAGCCTAAGCAGAGTATAAAACTGGAAGTGGGTTTGGCGTTGGGGAGGGGTTAGGAAGTTTGTGGGGGGATGTTAACTAAGCAGATAATAGATCTAGAAAGAACTACGGGTCATCATTTTACAAAAGTGACTTGCTTCAAGGTCACACAGATAGGGAATAGCTAGGGATAATTATGCCCATTGTCCAGATGGGAAAATGGAGGTGGAAAAGAGAATTAGATGAGACCATGCAACAAAGAAAGGTTCCTTCCAGACCCAGACCCCCTCCCCCTCTAAATTAGTGTTAACATGAACTGATGCAAAGTGACATAAGCAGAACCAGAATATGGTGCATAGTAACAGCAATATTGTGGAATGATCAACTGTGATAGACTTAGCTACTCTCAGCGATACAATGATCCAGAACAATTCTGAGGGATTTAGGAAAAAGGATGTTATCTACCTCTAGAGAAAGATTGGTTGGCACATGGATCAATGGGGATATGATGGGGGATGTAGACTCTAAACGATCACCCTAGTGCAATTATCAATAACATGGAAATAGGTCTTGATCAATGACATGTAAAACCCAGTGGAATTGCGTGTAGGCTATGGGAGGGGGTTGGGAGGAGGGGTGGGAAAGAATATGAGTCATGGAACCATGGAAAAATATTTTTAATTAATCAATTAAATAAATTTTAAAAATATTTAGAAATTTAAAAAAAAGATTGGTTGGAGTAGAAATGCAATTTTTCATTTATTTAGGTGTTTGGTTTTATATGATTATTCTTATAAAAATGAACCATATGTAAATGTTTTACATGATAATAATGTATAATCTCCAGTGATTCTCAAAGTGGGTGCCATCGCCCCCTGGTGGGTGCTGCAGCGATCCAGGGGAGGTGGTGATGGCCACAGGTGCATTTGTCTTTCCTATTCATTGCTATTAAAATGAAAAAAAAAATCAATTTCCAGGGGTTAAGTAATATTTCTTCTGGAAAGGGGGCGGGAGGCTTGCCAGTTCGGGGAAGAGGGAGGGAAGGGAGAGACCATTTGGATCATATAACTTTGGGAAACGTATGTGGAAGTTTGTTATTACATGGAATTGGTGAAAAAAAATAGCAATAATAAAAAATAAATTAAAAAAAAATTAGTGCTAGTCAATGAGACCATCAAGGAGATACAGACTAGAGAGGGCAGGACAAGCATCTGGGAATCAGGTCCAGGTTGTCTGGGATCCTGGGCACTCCAGCAGGATAAAGCTGGAATGGTGGGTTGGGGCCACACTGAGGAAAGCCTCAAATGCCAGGATCAGCAATCTGATTCAATTAGCTATGGAGTACAGGAGTGGACAGTAGCTATCCAAGAATCAGAGTGATGTGGGAATACATTAGGAAAATGACTCGGACAGGAGGATTGCAGAGTGAATGAAGCAGGAAGGCCGGAGCCAGGAGGCGAGATGATGTATTGCCCAAGGTAGGGTAGGGTGGCTGGCTCCAGTAGGAGTGGGACAGTTCTAACATAGTCCCACTGGTGGGGGTGGAGAGTCCACTCCTGAATCATAGATTTAGAGCTAGAAGGGACTTTAGAAATCACTGGGTACAGGGGGCAGCTGGGTAGCTCAGTGGATTGAGAGCCAGGCCTAGAGATGGGAGGTCCTGAGTTCAAATCTGACCTCAGACTCTTCCCAGCTGTGTGACCCTGGGCAAGTCACTTGACCCCCATTGCCTACCATTACCACTCTTCTGCCTTGGAGCCAATACACAGTATTGACTCCAAGATGGAAGTTGAGGGTTTAAAAAAAAAAAAAAAAAAAAAAAGAAATCACTGGGTACATTCTTGTCATTTTATAGAGTAAAAAATGAAGGCATGGAGAAGCTGATTTACCCAGGGCCACCTCTGAGGCAGTATTTGAACCGAACTCTTCCTAATTCTAAGTATGGTGCATTCAGCCTGGTATAGTCAGTACCAATCCTTTAAGTCAATCCAAACTTTTTTTTCCCCCCCCGAATAGGATTTAAGCAGGATCTGAGATGGCCAAGAAAGTTAAGGAAGTGGAAAGACCTTGTTCACACTAGTTATTGTTTGGTTGCATTAACGCTTCCTGACTCCAGTTGGGGTTTTCTTAACAAAGATACTGGAATGGTTTAGCCATTTCCTTCTCCAGTTTATTTTACAAGTGAGGAAACCGAGGCAAAAGGATTAGTTTTCTTGATAGACACTGGAGCAGTTTGTCTTTTTCTTCTCCAGGTCATTTTATAAGTGAGGAAACTGAGGCAAACAGGGTTAAGTGACTTGCCCAGGATCATACAGCTAGTGTTTGAAGCCAAATTTGCCGACTCCAGGGCAACTAGGTGGCACAGTAGATAGTGCACCAAGTGTGGAGTCAGGAAGATTCCCAAGTTCAAATCTGGCCTCAGAGACATAAATAGCTGTGACCCTGGGCAAGTCATTTAATTGTTTGCCTCTGTTTCTTCATCTGTCAAATGGCAAACGACTCCAGTATCTCTGCCAAGAAAACTCCAAATGAAGTCACTTAGGATGGACATGGCTGAAATGAGCAAACCTCCTAACTCCAGGGTTTGCCCTCTCTCCATTGCACCACTCGCCTAGATACCTTCCATTTATATTTTTTCACCATGCAAGGTTACTGAGCCAGCCACAGTGGAAGGACAGATTTCCAACATATTTTACAATATAAATTTCCAACATATTCCACCATCTGTCTGTATACACATCTCTGGAACTTACCCGACATGGGCATTTGGTCCTACTTGAGGGTGAGTTTCAGTACTGACTCGGGGCTTTCCCAAGCCTGATGACCTCCCCCCCCCCCCCCGAAACACACATGACTACAATACTTATCACTTACTAGGTCACAGCTTCTACCCACATGACACTCCATTTCTTGATTATGTATCAACTGTGCCCCATGCCTGACACTCTTGGCCTCTGCCTGACTTGTGCATCCTTTTGAGATTCAGCTTAACTCCTACTTTCTGCAGGTTTTCCTTGGCACCCCCCCAATGCTAGGGCCTTCCCCTCTGAGATGACCTTCCATTGATCTACTCCATATATCTTATATATCATTTATATACATGGTCTCCCCTATTAGACTGTGATTCCAAGTATGGATCATCTTTCTCCTTTCTTTTTATCCTATAACATAGTACCCAGTACACAGTAGGCACTTAATAAATGCTGGTCCATAGTCCCATCTTTGATAATGCCCTCCTCCTTCAAATGACCTTTTACCAAACTGTGAAGAGATGGGCTTGCATATTATCTCTCCTATTGGGCTGTGAGCTCTTTGAGGGTAGGGACTAGCTTTGACTGGACATCTTAGCACTGTATACATCAAGCACTTAATAAGTGCTCCCCAATCAATTAGCTGATAGAATGCTAGAAGCAGTCATAAAAACTCAATTGAAATCCTGTTCTGATACTTACTAGGCATAGCCTGGTGTGCAGTATTACAGCAGGCACTTAATAAATGCTGCCTAATTAATAGAATGCTATATGCAGTCAAAAAGACCCAAATGAAATCCTGCACCTGATATTTACTCGGTTTAGCCCAGTGCACAATATACAATAGGCACTTAATAAATGCTACATAACTGAAAGAATGCTAGATGCAGAGTTAGAAAGACCCAACTGAAACCCTGCCTCTGATATTTACTAGGTTTAGCTTGCTGCGCAATATACAATAGGCACTTAATAAATTCTGCCTGACTGATTGATAGAATGCTAGATTCAGGGTCAGGAAGACCATTGCTGTTTCACCCTGGGTAGGACACTTTCGTCCTCTGAAGCCTAAGTTGGAGGTGGGTTTCTACCTGAGCTCTGAGGAGGTGGCTTGAGGATTTCCACCTTAATATCCCTATCGCAGAAGCCTCTGACTCAACAAAAATGAGATGACGGGACTGTGGCATTCGTGTTTTAAATTTTTTTCTTTTATTTTTTTAAATGGGAGTCATTGTACATTGTACAAACCATACCTACTGATGGAATAAATAAGTGGAAAAAAAAATCATACCTCTATACAACACACCAGAAAAAAAAAAAATCATGAGGCGGGGAGGGAAATGAACCAAAAAACGATTAGGTATTGGAAAAAAAAAATCTTTACACCTTCTAACAGGTCCTTCGAGATAACAAACATTCCAAACCATTACACTTGTATGAAAGGAGGTCACCACCCAGAAAAAAGAGACCCTAACTGCCCTGAGGGTCATTGATGGTTGGTTTCACGAAGTGCCAGCACTATTTGGAATGTGTCACTGCAGTGTCCCTGGCACAAAGGAGGCCCCCACCCAAAGGAACAAGTACAAGTTCATCCTGGGAGGGGAAGGGGCCAGTTTGGCCAAGTTCTGTCCCTGCGGAAGGCCTCTGGGTCTGTCATCCGCAGGCTCCTTTAGGATGGGTGGTGGTGGTGAAGATGGGGTGATATGGGCGGCGAGGACCATGAGCTCCGCCCAGGAAGCACGTCTGGATTTTTGCACTATTTCTAAAACGTGGTCAGCAGAAGAACTTTTTCGGTCACCATCAAGCCCAGGGCAGGCCGGTCTGTTTGCCCATGTCTTTCAGAGCGCCCTTCTGACCGCTGGGGTCTGACAAGACCCTCTTCCCCCGAGCGTGGCAGCTATGTGGGCTGGTCCATTCCTATTTTCAGGCACTTCAGAGAAAGACTAGCGACCGTCCCAGCTTTTCATCCTCGCTCCATCGGGCAAGTCCCTCTGGCCTTTCGAGAGAGGGGATGATGCTGAAGAGATGTGAACAACCCAGTGAAATTTGCCCTTTCTTTAAAAACAAATAAACAAACAAACTTTTCCTCTGGCTGTCTGTACTGTAACCTCTGGTCTCCCAAAAGAAAAGGAAAGAAAAGATCTAAATGCACCTTCATTTCATCCAAATGGAGATGAGCGGTAATCAAAAGTCAATGCAGGGTTTGCAGATAAAGCCTTTTCCCCTCCTCAGAGTCAAAGGGGAAATCAAGGCTATTTTCTTCTTCTTTTTTTTTCTTCTTCTTGATATTGCAATGCACAATTGACTGCCCAGGGGAGAAAAATTCATGGATCCGAGGATCCCTTTCTGGTTTTGTTTTTTAAAGTTTTAAAAAGACAGACACCCATTTAGTGTCGCTAACTCAAAATTCAAGACTGAGTTGTTGTTTTCCCTTTATTTAAGGAGAAATTTTGCATGAGGTATTTGAAATGCAGGAACTTTTTTTTCCCTTTTTTCAACTTTTTTTTTTTCTTGAAGTGCAGGAATAGATTCATCTAAAAAAGAAAAGCCAGACCCCCCCCCTTTGGAAAGTCATAGAAAAACCAAGCCTGGAGATGCTCGAGAGGATGGCGGTCAGCCACCAGAGATGTCACCAGAGTAAAAGAGACGGACGTCCAGAGAGAGTCCACAACTGGAAAGGAATTAAAATTGACGTGCTGTAAGAAAGAATGCCGAGAACGATGCCTGAAGAGGAGAGGATTCCCAAGTCCGAGACTGAACAAGAGGCTTCTAGTCGAAGGGAGTCAGTCAGCCAGCTTTCCTGATTGTACCCAGAAGGGGGCACTTGCATTAAGAACAAAAGGAGCCTGGATCAACACAGGTGATGGGGAGCCACGCTACCCCTCTGTTCTCCTGGTTGGGTGTAAAGGTTTCTACCTCTTCTATGCATCATCTGCAGCCTTCAAACCCATTTCTCTAGCAGAGGCATGCCCTCTCCGAAGGACGCCCTCTTCCCCCGGAACGGAGGAAATAAAACAAAAAGTGGGAATTTGGCTCTGACAGGAGGGAAGGGTGAAGGCTGGGGGGGGTGGGGGAGGGGGAGGGGGATCTGGGGGAGCCTCTGGGGGAGGCGGAGGGTAGAGCGTATGACTTCGGATTTGCACCTCCAAGCAACATCCTATGAAAGGGGAGGTCAGCACCAGCTCACCCTGGGCTCTCCCTCTCCCCCAGCCTCAGATCTTGATACGGAGCCTGCAAAGAAGAGATCCATTTTGTTTTTGTTTGTTTGCCATTTTCCACCTTGGAGATGTGAGAGATGCATTTCACGGTGGGCAAAGGATTGGAAGCTCTGGGACAAGTCTGAAGGGGGAGTTTGTACAATCATGAACCTGATCCCCAGGCTGCGGCCAGTGGATGGAGCTCAGTTTCCCAGAGAGAGAAGATTTAAAAAGAGCAGCAAATTGGGGAGCTGTTAGAGCATCCCCAGCCAGGAACCCCTCCTTGTGGGGTGGGAGGAGGCCACGGAGCAGGATGTGGGAGAGCCTGTGGCAAACCCCAATCCCCCAACACACACACACACACACACTCCCACCGCCCCCAAAGGGAATTCCTACCAGTCTCGGACGAAGACCCCAAGAAGCCAGGGTCTGGAGCTCAGGGCTAGATGGGTCAGACCCCAAACATGTGCATACAGCCTCAGACCCGTTGGCTTTTCCAATGGGGAAAATGGCCAACGTTTCAGCTTTTCCTCCATCTCTGCTCGGCCTCGAGGTAGGGGTAAGGGCAGGGAAGGGGCAGGGATCCCAAAAGAGTTGGCAGCAGCCTAGGAACAAGAGGGCACTTGTCGAAAGAAGATGCGAAGCGTGGAGATGGGATTGGGAAGGGGAAAGAGGGAGGGAAAAACCAGACCTCGAGAGCTGTTCTCAGGGACACAAGGCACAAAAAACAAAGCGGATGGAACTGCTGGACAAATCAAGAAAAAAAAGCAAAGAACTGACCTGTACCATCCTTAAATATCTTACACGGTTAAATAGAGAAATGAAAAGATACAGCAGCAACACAAATGGAACTGGGACCTTTGTTTTGTTTTGTTTTGTTTTTTTAAAAAGAAACAGTGCATTAGACCCTCCTGAGTTGTGGACTCCAACCTCTCCAAAGACAGTAACTTAGGACTTCTGAACATTTGCTTTCACAGGAAAAAAAATAAAATAAAAATAAAATAAAACAGTGTTCCATTTTGTATTTTTTTCAGTGTCTGAGAGAAGTCACACTTTCCTAGGTCTCCTTGGAATTTTTCTTTCTTTCTTTCTTTCTTTTTTTTTTTGCTTGGTAAACTTTAAAAAGTTAGGAGTTCTGTTCTCATCCATGAGAAGCTGCGTAGGTCAGGGTGTTCTAGAATGAAGCCCCCACCGGTGTACCTTCAGTAAAAATGGATCAGAAAAAAGCTACTTCCGTGTCTAAATGTCGTCGGAGTTTTGGTGGGAAGCTTCTAGTTTCATCTTTTTAGAAGGTGGAGCTCCTTCCGAATCCTGAAGGAAGGGGAAAGAAAAAGAAAGAAAACAGGAATGGGATGAAAATGCAGCATTTAGGTCAGAGAGTGGGTGAGGCCGGGCTAAGCTCTCTACAGGAGTCCTGATGGGGGCAGCTGGGTAGCACAATGGATCTGAGAGCCAGGCCTAGAGAGTGGAAGTTCTGGATTCAAATCTGGCCTCAGACACTTCCTAGCTGGGTGACCCTGGACAAGTCACTTAACCCCCATTGCCTAACCCTTACTGCTCTTCTGCCTTGGAACCAATACACAGTATTGATTCTGAGGTGGAAGATAAGGGTTAAAAAAAATTAAATTTTTAAAAAAGGAGTCCTGAATCTGAGGGGTTTGATGGACGCAGACAATGGGATTGTGTCTACACTGGCCCAAGGGGTTCTTTGGGGTACTTCAAGGAGCTAGGAGCTCCCCATTGTAGAGGAGAGCCCCTTTCTTTGACCCGTAGCACATGAGATGGTTTTGGGGGAGTGGAAGCGACTGAAAAGAAACCCCAAAACCTAAGCAGATATTTGCTAACTGTGTGACACTGGGCAAATCACTTAACCTCCACTGGCCTCAGTTTCCTCCACTATAAAATGGGAATAATGATGATAATCCAGGGCTGTGGTAAGGGTCAAATGAGATATATTATTTGTACAACATTTTGCAGAGTTCCCGGCACATTGGAAGCGCCACATACACGTGAGTTGTTGTTGTTATTCTTTTAAGCCTCAGGGGGCAGCTTGGTATCTACCGAAGGACTCTGAAGTCAGAGTACCTACGTTCCAATCCCATCTATGATGCTTACTACCTGTAGGACCTTGGACAAGCTTCTTCGTTACGCTGGGCCTCAGTTTCCGCCTCTGTAAAATGAGATGGTTGGGCTAGATGGCCTCTGAGAGGTCAGATTTTAACCCAGGCCCTCCCATCTCCAGGCCTGGCACTCCAACCACTGGGCTACCTAGCTGCTCCTAATCTTGATTTCTGTAGTGAATAAAAGCACAATAAATGACTTCTAATCAAAGTATCTCCCTTGAGCCTCAAGACAGTCCCATGAAGGGATTTTAATTTTTATTTTACAGATGAGGAAGTGAGCCTCCCCCCACCCCAAACCGTCAAGTCACTTGTTCACAGACACAAATGAATAAGTGTGGGAGCTGGAGTTAGACTTGAACTCTGGCCTCCTGACTCTTACGTCCTGTTGTCATCTGTATTGCTGGGGCAACTGGGTGGTACAGTGGATAGAGCGCCCGGATGGGAGTCAGGAAGACTCCTCCTCTTGAGCTCAAATCTGGCCTCGGACACTTCCTAGCTGGGTGACCCTGGGCAAGTCCCTTCACCCTGCCTGCCTCAGTTTCCTCATCTGTAAAATGAGGTGGAGAAAGAAATGGCCAACCACTTCAGGATCTTTGCCAAGAAAACTCCAAATGGGCTCATGGAGAGCTGCACAAAACTGAACAATCTGTAGTGTATCATGTGGTCTCTTAGAAATGGCCCAGAAGAGGACAGGCAAAAATGCAACTCCTTCCCTTCTTGGTAGAAGTGAGTGGTTCTGTCTGGGGGTGGGGTGGGAAGGATGGTATGTCAGGAAATTAAGAAATCAATGGGAAAAATAAATATAATAATATTTATGCATAATAGATATAATAAATAATATAAAAAATATAAAAATATTATAAAAAATAAAATATGTGAATATAATTACATATTTAAAAAGGGAAAAATTAAACAAATATAATAGAACAAATAACACAATTATATAATAAAAATAAAAAGGGAAAATAATATATAATATAATAAATAACAATTATATAATGAAAATAAAAATAAAATGGGGGAAATAAAATATATAATAAAATAAATAACATAATTATATAATAAAAATAAAATAATGTATAATAAACATAATTATATAATAAAAATGAGGAAAATAAATAATATATAACAATTATATAATAAAAATAAAATGGGAAAAATAAAATTTAAGACAATTTTTAAGAAAAGGGAAAGGCAAAAAAAAAAAAAAAAAGAGAAAAGGCCCAAGACTCAGAATTTTGCACTGTTATAAACTAAGGAAAGATTCCATAAATGGAAAGTATTTTGGCTAGATAAGTCCCAAATACCTTCAGGACTTGGGCTGCTACAGGTAAGAGACTTATGGGTTAGTCCCCGTCACAGCAGCTATCTCTACGGGGCTTTAAAGGTTTACAAAGTGCTCTGTACACATCCTCTTGTCTCATCAGATTCTTACAAACACCCTTCAGAGGTTGGTGCTAGGTTGATCCCCATTTTACAGATAAGGAAAATGAGGCAAACAAGGTGAAGGCATTTGTGCAGGGAGTACTAGAAGAGTCTGAGGCTGGATTTGAACTCCTGGCTCCAGGCCCTGGGCCTTCATCATTCAGAGCAAAGTCATAAAAGGAAAAAAAAGGCAAATCAAGGCCTCGACATCAATCCCTGATAGGATCCCTCTGAGTGTGGCCTAGTTGGGTGCCCTCCTCATCCTTCCTCCCCCCACAGAAAAAGGGGGACTTGGGTGCTGGGGGAGGGGGTGCAGGGGGGTACCTGAGAGTTATTGGATGCTTCTGTGGTTACGTCATTGTCCCCAGAGGGTTGCATTTCAACTTTCTCTGAACTGTTCATTGAATTTTCCATCGAGGACTGTGAATTCTGCTCATCGGAAGTATCTGAAGGAAAGAAAGACGACGCCTGAGGTTGGCCTGAGAGTCGGGTCCTCCCTCCGGCTCCCGGGGCAGCCCCTTTGCTCTTAGGAGCTCCCCGACTGCTTGAACCCTCAGCCACTGCCTGCCCTCGGAGGGTCAGGAGGGACCCTCGAACGAGTCTCCTCAGAAGGGCTGGCCCGGCCGCACCCAGGACACTCTGGTCTTTTTCCCAGAGGCCCCTGGGGCAGGCCGCACTGTGTCAGAGGCTGAGCCGGCTTCACTTCCTCCAGCGGCTGGAGGCCGGCACCCTCTAGTGGACCCAGAGGTTATAGCCACAGCTCCCGGCTCCATTTTTACTGAGAAAAGAGCCAAGAAGTGGCCCTTAGTAACGCTGGGACTCCATAAAACAGAGCAAGTCGAGGGTGAAGGCCTCGGAGGACGAGACAGTGAAAAGCTGCCTGGCCTGGCCTGGCTCATCTCCATATCTCTCGTGGCCTGGCACACAGTAGGGCAGCAAGAGGTCAGGTGGCCTGAGCTGGGCCCTTCTCTCCCAGGGCCCCAACCCTGCCTGACCCTTGAGCCAACCCAAAGAAGCCATGACTGGACACTAGACAGAAACCTGGTCACTGCCTGGCTTTGGCAGGACTAAATCCTTAGGCATTATCAACTCTCTAAGTTTAGTTTGATTTTTTTTTTTTTAACCCTTCCATCTTGGAATGAATACTTATTGATTCCAAGGCAGAAAAGCGGTAAGGCCTAGACAATGAAGTGACTTGCCTAAGGCCACCCTGCTAGAAAGTGTCTGAGGCCACATCTGAACCCAGGACGCCCCCCATCTCTAGGCCTGGTTCTCGATCCACTGAGCCACCCCACTGGCCCCAAGACCAGTTTTTAAAGTAATTACTCTAACATCTACTTTCTCTTGCAATGAAGAGCTGCTTGGTTTATCAGACAAGCCCACTCGTGCCCTGCTTGCCCTGCCCAGTTTTGGGGCTCACACTTGTGGCTATTTCATGGGGACCTTCCCTATGGTGAGAGATCTGAAGCCGGCTGCGGTCAGCCCCCACAGGGTCTCTGGGCCCTGGTGCCCACTCTTCTTCCTCCTTGAGTCTGCCTTCTTATTCAGAAACAAACTCTTGTACCACCTGGCCCCTTCTGCCTCTCCCATCCTCGGACCCTGGACTCTTCTGGGTCTTGGCATCTGGGCTTGGGCGCTGGAGGTTGCCCTCTCCTGCCGGTCTCCTCCCTGGTTTCTGCCAAGCTCCAACCCCACCTCCCACAAGGATCCCCCTCTCAGCTTGCTTTCCATTAACTCTGCAGCATCTCACGTAGACTTCTTCTTTCCCCTTATCAGTATCCTCTGCAAAGCTCTGCAAAAAATGCTTGTGGGGGGCAGCTGGGTAGCTCAGTGGAATGAGAGTCAGGCCTAGAGACGGGAGGTCCTAGGTTCAAACCCGGCCTCAGCCACTTCCCAGCTGTGTGACCCTGGGCAAGTCACTTGACCCCCATTGCCCACCCTTACCAATCTTCCACCTGTGAGACAATACACCGAAGTATAAGGGTTTTAAAAAAACAAAAAAAACATTAAAAAAATGCTTGTGGGCTCGACATCCGGCTCTCATGACACCGCAAGCCTCCCGAGGGCAGGGACCGAGTTTCCCTTTCTTTGGCACAAAAGAAAGCGTTGTTTGGGAGCAGCTGGGTAGCCCGGTGGATAGGGCACGGGTCCTAGAGAATTCATCTTCCTGAGTCCAAATTGAACCTCACAGCCTTCCTAGCTGGGTGGCCCTGGGCAAGTCCCCTGGTTCCCTCATCTGTCCAATGAGCCCAAGATGGAAACATCATTCCAGTATCTTTACCAAGACCGTCTTCCCCAAGGGTCTCCCCTCTTGTGTCTGAAATAACTACGCGACAACAAAAGTGGTATTTTAATAAATGTCGACGGATTAGAAATATTTTTAATGGTGTCTTGTGTTTTTAGAGTGCTGACATCTCTGAAAACGTGCCTTCCCTCTTCCCCAGCGGACCAAACCTTGCCATCTAAAATAAACAAAACCTGAAAGAAAAAACCCAAACCCAACAATTTGGGGAAACCAACCAAAAGCAGCTGGCAGCATTTCAAGCCCCCAGAACCCACCAGGCTTACGAAGAACAAGGAGGATCTCTCTCTCTCCTTTCCGAGGCCAACCGGGGTCATTATCATTAGAGAGCATTTGGGTTTCCCCCATTTACACTCCTCGGGTGTTTTAAGGGTTTCTAAACCTTGATTGATGATTGGTATAGGATGGTAATACCAATAATTATGTCCTGTGTGGACAGGCCATTGGATCTGACTGTTTGAGAAAGTGGCTTCTCGGAGCAGCCTAAGAATTCCAGTTTAGCCAGGAGTATTAAGAAATATATATTTGTTATGATAAAAAAAAAAAAAAGGACTAAAGAAAAGGGATAGGAAAAGGAAATAAGTGGATAAGAATTCTTATAATATATTTATCCTAAGCTAATAGATCTTATCTAACGAACCAAATAAAGCTGACTCGCAAGAGTCTCTTCTGTCCCCAGCAAAGTTGGGGCTACTCTCTTCCTATTCTATCTAAATCCCTAAAAACCCTTAAACTCTCCTAGCTAAACTATACACAAGAGAAAGAAGTTAGGTCTCTCTCTCTTTGCTGAATAGATGAACAAACAGCTTGAATCTCCACAGCCTTCTCCACTTGCCCAGCAAACCTATTGGGCTTGCACCGATGTTTCACCAACAGCCTCCTTCACTTGTCAGATCTTTTACATAAATATTTGATGGGAAAACACTGAGATTTTTCAAATCTCACAGAGTGGCTCTTTGGATCTCTTTCTGGGATAGGATTAGCCCACAGAGTGCAAAATCAGTTGGGTAACCATCTCCCAAGGCACTCTGGGAAAATTCTCTCTTACCCATAAGCCCATCTGAGATTCCATTCAAATTTTAAAGAGACGGGCAGCTGGGTAGCTCAGTGGAGTGAGAGTCAGGCCTAGAGACAGGAGGTCCTAGGTTCAAACCTGGCCTCAGCCACTTCCCAGCTGTGTGACCCTGGGCAAGTCACTTGACCCCCATTGCCCACCCTTACCACTGTCTTCCACCTATGAGACAATACACCGAAGTACAAGGGTTTAAAAAAAAACAAAAACAAAAACAAAAACAAAAAACAAATTTTAAAGAGACCTAGCCAAAAATCTCTTATGCATTTATCAATAACTTAGGCTACTTTCTCTATTTCCTAATGAACTCTTACTTAATAAATAATTCTCTACAGGAGGAATGGTGTGACCACTAGGTGGGGAGGTGGGCAGAGCACCGGGCCTGAAATCAGGAAGACGAGGTCAAATGAATACTTATTAGCTATGGCCCTCTTGGACAAGTCACTTTACAACTGACTCAGTTTCCTCCTTTGTCAAATGAGCTGGAGAAGGAAATGGCAACCTAGTTGTAAGACCTTGGGCAAGTCACTCAACCCTGTTGGCCTCAGTTTTGTCATCTATAAAATGAGCTAGATAAGGAAATGGCAAACTAGCTGTGTGATCCTGAGCAAGTCACTTAACTGTTTGCCTCAGTCTCCTCATCTGTCAAACGAGCTGGAGAAGGAAATGGCAAACCACTCCAGCATCTCTGCCAAGAAAACCTCAAAAGGGGTCACAAAGAGTCAGACACGAGTGAAAAAATGACTAACAGTTATGAGGCGTGTGGTTTACCCTGATTGTCATTACTTCACTGGAGTGAAATCCTACCCATCCTTAAAGCCTCTTATGAGAAACCTTCCATGATCCCCAGACCTACACCTCTGGTCAGCAACCTCATCTCTCCCTGCCATTCTTTTAGAGCACTTGGCTTTGTAACTTTCTAAGGGAATTTCTCTGGCATGCTGGTGAATCTATGACCTTACTGACAGGGGTTTTGCCTTCTGGCAGATCACAACCCATCCATGCTGGCCTATCCTGGGAAACTTGTCTATATTCTGCAAAACCACCCAAAGTGCTCTGGGATTTTAGAGTTTGGGTTTTATTCATTCATTCATTCATTTATTTATTTAGGCCTTATCTTTCGCCTTAGAATCAAACTGTGTATTGGTTCTAAGGCAGAAGAGTGGTAAAGGTAGTGGGAGTGAAGTGACTTGCCTAGTCACACACTAGGAAGTGTGTGTGGCCACATTTGAACCCAGGACCTCCCATCTCTAGGCCTGGCTCTCCATCCACTGTGCCACAATTTAAAAAATTTTTCCCATGGTTCCATGATTCATGTTGCCTCACTCCCCTCTTCTCTCCCTCCTGGAGTCGACAAGCAATTCCACTGGGTTATACATGGATTATCAAGGAGTTTTGGTTTTAGACAATTATTCTCTTACAATGACCAATATGGAAGTTTTGCAAGATAATCCATGTATAACCCACATCAGATTGTTTACCATCTCCAAAAAGGAGGAGGGAAGCGATAAAGGGAGAGAATTTGAATCTTATAATTTTAGAAAAGGTATGTTAGAAATTGTTGTTGCAATTTATTGGGAAAATAAAATGTATATTTTAAAAAACAACCCCAAAGTGCTCTGAGACTTCCTGACACACTCTTGACACGTGAGATTGTGGATTATAATTCATCTCGCTGTGTTTTGTTCCCTCTCTCCTCCCTCCTTCTGGCCAATTATGCTCTTGAGACAAGATGATAGGTTTGGAGCAGGAAAGGGCTTTGGGGCCATTGAAGGAGCAAAATGACAGAAACAATAGGGATGGCAGATCGGATTCAGAGACTTCCGTTTTATGGATGAGGAAACTGAGGCCCCTGTTAGAAACGACAGCAGAAAGCCTCAGAGGCTAGCCTAGACTCCAGAGTCAGTATTGTTTTCCTCGAGCCTCATTCTAGCTGAACTTTGTATCTCCTCCCTGGCATACTGTGTAGCACATTACTTTGCACATATCAGACACAAAGTAAATATTTCCTAAAAGAATGAAACCGGAGTAAAATGTTTCTATCTAGAATGATGATTCTGAGCCAGGAGTTGTGGTTGGATTTCAAGGGAGACCATGTACTTTGATGGGGAAAAAATGGCGGCATTATTTTAGTATCATTGGTTTCCCTAGTAATTCTAAGTCTTGTTTTTTTTTTTTCATTTAAAAACATTATTCTAAAAAGAAAAATAGAAAAGTAAAAACATTCTTTTGGAAAGGGGCCTACAGCTTTCGCCAGACTACTCAAGGAGGCCATAATGCAGAGGGGGTTAAGAATCTCTTATCTAAGAAGCACATTTCCCCATTCGAGGTAGGGGGATGAGGGACTCCAGGTACCCAAATTGTGGCACACATGCTGTCACCTGGGCCCTGCGGCTTTGCCTGTTTTTCTTAGTTTTTTTGAGAATGTATTGGAAGTGGAAGCTAATATACTGAGAAATTATGGTTCGTAAGACAAAACAAAAGGCAGCAGTAAAATGTTTCCTTAAAAAATATTTTGAAGGGGGTAACTAGGTAGCTCAGTAGGTCCAGGTCAGGAGGTCCTGGGTTCAAATTTGGCCCCAGACACTTCCTAACTATATGACCCCAGGCAAGTGACTTACCCCCAATTGCCTAGCTTTTAACTACTTTTCAGCCAATACATAGTACCAATTCTAAGGCAGAAAGAAAAAAAAATTTTTTTTAAAATAGCCCTATCTATACCAGGATACAGTGAATCTCATACTAACTGGGGGTGGCAAGCAAGGGTTTTGCTTCCTTTATCTGTCTTGGACTTCTTGAGAAGTCTGGCACCTTCTTTCCCATTCGATCTTCCACCTAAATGCTTTGGAAGGTCCTCTAGGAAATAATGCCTTTGCAATCATCTAGGCCAGTGATGGGCAAACTTTTTAAAAGTGGGGGCCAAAGGAAAGGAAATGCTCCTCTGTCAGTCTGTTTCTAAGGCAACTCTTTGGAAGTTTCATTGTATTGTATCCTACTCATTGTATTTGTCAGATTACAAATAATGTCACAAGGCTGGATAAAACATTTCAGGGGGCCGCATCTGGCCCGCAGGCTGTAGTTTGCCCATCACTGATCTAGGACAATCCTGAAAAACTTATGAGGAGGAATGCTATCCCAGAGAAAGAACTGTTGAATCAGATGGATGTGGAACAAAGCATACTCTCTTTCACATCGGTGTATTTACAGTTTTATTTTGGGGTTTTGGTTTTGTATGAGTGTCTCTTAAAACAATGACCAATATGGAAATGTGTTTTGCAGGATAATAAAAATAAAATTTTAAAAGATGCCTTCCATTGGATCATGTGCTGGGCTCTTTATTATTATTATCATCAAAACAAAGCGCTTCTGCCCAATTCGACGGGATGGTTGAGTTTTCTACATGGGGACAATTTCTTACCAAACAGGTGGGTATCCTTGGACAAGGGTGGGTATGACTATCTAATCATTATAATAATCATTGGCTTCCCAAGCTGGGGTTCATCAAGGAGGAGAGGAAGTCTATCTTTCCTCTTTTTGTGTGGCTTCCCTGCTCTGATTATTGACAGTAATCTGAGCTATCCCCCGCTCAGCCACATGGTCAGGTTTTATATGGGCATCTTTTGGGGATACCTTTTTCCCCCCAGGGGAGGCTAAGAAGGAAGCTCTTAGCTTATATGTGAGTGCATAGTTGTTAGGAAAAGGACCTGGGAAAGATCCATATATTTTTGGCTCTGGTCTGTGATAATTAGATTAAACCTACACTGCCCATCTTTAATCACCAAAGGTGAAAACATCTCCATTTAACCCATGTGTGCTAGAGTAACAAATCAGAATTTACTGACTGCCTTGTGGGCAGTCCTAAGAAAAACGTCTGTTGTGATTGGACACATAAACTAAGAGGAGGCTACAGGAAGTGATGCAAAAGAGGCCCCTTTAAAAAGAGACCTCAGTCAGCTGGGCTCGATCTTCTGGTTTGTGAACAGGACCTGAAGGAGCTCTTCTGGTTCATGACCAGACTTCCATGTGGTGAATGTTAAGACTGAATCTTCCTGAACTTCTCTTAAGGAACTTCCCTTTCAAAGAGACTCTGTGACTGAAGCTTTTGCTTCATTCACCTCTGGGCCTCCGAGTTTCCCTCAGCTGAGGGTTAATTAGATCTACCTGGATTAACTAGGGGACTGAGCAAATTACCTACTGTGTTAGATTCTTATTTCTTCTCCCTCTTCTCATTTGTGAATAAATTTCCATAAAAGCCATTTTAACTTGAGGTTACTCTTTAATTGGGGACCGATAATTGTTCAATCCCCTGGCAACCAAACCTTTTACTACATTCAACCCCAAGCCCCTTTTTCCCTCTTACAGGTCAATGTGTGGATTAATTTTGGTCGACTCTGAGTAAAAAGGAGCTTTTCCTCCTCATTCTTAAATAGGATAGGGGAGAGAAGGAGTTAGTAATAGGGATTTCACAAAATATTTTTTTAAAAATAAAGGATTCCAGAAGACTGTGATGAAGCACTCCTGAAAAAGAGGTGACAGACTGCAGGTGAGGAAGGAGACACGAATTTTTAGATGTGGGAATTTGTTTTGCTCAATTTATGTCGATGTGTTACAAAGATTTGCCTTCATTTTTGAGTGGGGGTGGCGGAAAGGAATGTATTTTTTTAAATCATAGCAATTAATTTTTTAAAAAAACAAAAAACACACAGAAGGATTCTTCTTCAGAAATTCAGATTCTTCCCTCAGAAAGAAGACCAGACAAACAAAATTATTTGTGTTTTTAAAACAAATCTACCTTACCTTCTACCTTAGAAGCAATACTAAGTATTGGTTCCACAAAACAGAAGAGCAGTATGGGCTAGGCAATGGGGGTTAAGTGACTTGCCCAGGGTCACAGCCAGAAAGTGTCTGAGGTCAGAGTTGAACTCAGGTCCTCCCATCTCTCCAGGCCTGCCTTTCTATCCCCTGAGCCACCTAGCTGCCTCCCATTCCTCTTTATCTTAAAGTATTCTCCCTGTTGATTATCTCCCAGTTATCCTATATTAAAGTTAAATTTAAAATTCCTGGTTTTTAGTTTCCACAGAGTTCATTGCTATTTACTTGAAATAGAGAAAGCAGATAAATAGAGATCAAAGCCTATTTCTAATCTAATTCTAATTTTGCCACGTGGTGCTCTGCCTCATTGCTCCCAGCCTGTGTCCTACAATGCTGCCGTCCAAGGAAACAGAGAGAGCGCAGCCCCTTTCAGCCTTTCTTTTGGCCCAGACGCTTCGCCTGTGCATTCACGTGGCGTCCAGTCGTAGAGCACAGGGATGCAGGTCAGACGACCCCGGGGTGTCCTCTCTTACACACCTGTCCGTAGCTTGTTTGTACACAGCTGCTTACATGTAAGCTCCCTGAGGCCACGGACTGCTTCTTACCTTTCTTTTTCTCTCCATTCCCTTAGCCTGGCACGTGGGAAGAGCTTAAGAAATGTTTTTGATAGACAACACGAAATGGATAGGAGCAGTTTCACCTAAAATCTGTTTATTGAATTCTACTACAAACAGAAATATTCTGTTAACTGGTGAAGGTCTGGCTTTCTCAAAGAAATTTCTAACGAGAGGAAACACCAGAGCCCCTATCACTTTGGCCTGATGTGGGGAATGAAAGAGAAAGAATGACCTGAATGAAACAAGTCAGTCCAGTACGTCAATCCAGGCTTTAAAGGTCTCTCCCAGAACAGGGCCTCCGGATTCAAAGATTATATCTGAAGGCTTGCTCAAGACCCAGCATCCAAAAGGGTTCAGCAGAGCCTCGACTGCGGCCTGCGCGCTGGCAGGCCTCTCCCTTTAGCTTTGCTGGCCTAACTCTGGAACTCGCCCAGAGCAAATTACTTTCCTGAAACCTAAATTTAGTTCTCAGTTACATGGACGTTCTGTCATTCACTGAACTCACCAGTAAACAAGCTAGGCAAGGTCACCATGTGGCCGTGGGTCTGCTCAGCGGTGAGGATGCTCTGAAGGTGCCCTGAAAAATTCCTCACCCCTCCCTGGTAAATAAGGACCCTAATTCTTGTCACAGAGAAGCAGCGTGGCTTTAGTGCACAGGGGGCGTCAGGAAGGCTTGAGGCCCAACTCCTTCTATGAATCTATTTTACTGTATTTTTAAATAAAAAGACTGCAATAGAAATATTTAAATAAAAATTTTGTTAAACGCTAAATGTAAAAAAAAAAAACCCATTAAAAACAAAACAAAACCTTCTGCCTTAGAATCAATACTGTGTATCGGTTCCAAGGCAGAAGAGTGGTAAGGGCTAGGCGACAGGGGTGAAGGGACTTGCCCAGGGTCACACAGCTGGGAAGTGTCTGAGGCCAGATTTGTACCCCTCAGATCTAGTCTAAATGCCTCATCTTCCAGATGAGGAAACTGAGGCTTCATGGGCCTGACTTGCCCAAGGTAGATCATGTAGAAAGTGACAGAGGCAGATTCAAGCCCAGGACCTGGCTCTACTTTACCATAGGCAGTTTGTCTCTCTAACACCTCATGACAAATAAAAACAGAGTCTAGTACTTGAAAGAAACTGGGCCATGACCTAAAAGAAATCAGAACGCAGGGAGGCATCTCTGCAGAAAAACTGCACCCTGCTCTGGGACCGTGTTTATTCCTGCTGTTGCAGCTTCTCCCTCCATTCCCTGATCCATCAATGTTTCCCTTCATGGAAAAGCCTCCAGAAGAGGCTGCTAGAGGCAAAAGCCTTCAGATCCTACCTGCCTTCACCAGGAGATCAAATCAAGCAAAAAAGAATTCGATCCCAGGCGGGTCTGTGCTGCAGGGGAAGCCCAGCCTGGGGGGGGACTCAGATTCACAGCAGCAGCCTGGCCTCTTCCCTTCCTGCCCTGCCCTCTCAGAAAACAGCACACCTGGATGCTGTTTCAGGATGCCGGAGGCTGCCAGCTAGCTTCTTCTGTTGCCCCTGTGAAGTTACACCAGAGTGGGACGGTCCAGGAGGTGTGCCCAGGCCTGCCCCAGACACTGGGGCACCAGCATCCCGGCCTCTATGGCGACGGTAACAATAGCACTGGTGGCAGCTCGCGTGTCTACCCAGCTCTGAGTCTGGCACAGATCCTGGCACACAGTAATGAAGCTGGTGACCTGGTAGAGACGATGCTGGAGCTGGCACTTACTAGCTCTAGAGGACCTCGGGCAGGTCACAGAACTGCTGTCTGCCTCCATTTCTTTAACTATAAAATAGATAATAAAAGTGTCTATCTCATAGGGTGATTGTGAGACTCAAAATACATCATATTTGTGAAGTACCTAGTACAAAATAAGCACGATATAAATGCTCTATTATGAAGCACCTAATATTTCCTTCCCTGATCTCCTAGAATCTGTGAAGCTCAGCCTGTTCACTTCAATCCCGTCGACCGCAGCCATTCACAAGTCCCATTTGGATGGTATTATTATGCTCACTTCAAAGCTAGGAAACTGAGGATCAGAGACATAAATGTCCAGTCACATATTCAAAGATCTTTCTATGACAACCTGCTGCCACTCATTTTAGTTTATTTCAGGAGGGGACCCGTGGATTCTTTCCATTTTTACTTTGCCCTCTGGTTCTAGCAGACTGGGAAGTTCTCAGCGATGACTTATTGAAATATGTTGTCCAGGCATTTTGGGGGGGAGATGTAAAAGTTTTCTAGGAGGCAAAGGATTCTTAAATTATTTCTCCTTGGCCTGGTCAAAAATTTTCCAGGTCCATTGTTTTTAATGAGATTCTTTTCACTTTCTCCTGCTTTATCACTCTCTTGATTTTGCTCTAATATTTCTTGTTGTCTCACAGAATTAATGAGTTCTGTTTTGCTCCATTTGGATTTTCTGAGAATCAGCTACTTGGATAGTTCCCCACTCTCTGTTCTAAGCTATTTATTTTCCTTACAATTCTTTCCTCCAGAGCTCTTATTTCACTTCTAACCTTACTTTTTTTTTTTTTTTTAAACCCTTACCTTCCATCTTGGAGTCAATACTGTGTATTAGCTCCAAGGCAGAAGAGTGGTAAGGGTAGGCAATGGGGGTCAAGTGACTTGCCCAGGGTCACACAGCTGCGAAGTATCTGAGGCCAGATTTGAACCCAGGACCTCCTGTCTCTAGGCCTGGCTCTCAAGCCATTGAGCTACCCAGCTGCCCCCTCTAACCTTACTTTTTAGCCATTGCTTCAATACATCAAGCTTCTCTTGTTTTTGTGGCTGAGTCATTTTTAAAAAGCAGAGCCTAGGTTTGTCTCCTGGACACCTCTGAATCCCTAACATTTCTTCCAAGTATTTGCCAACTTCCTCTGCTCAATCGTATCTTTAGCTCCAACATCTGAACTGAGACTTTGTGCCAGGGTCAGGGTCTGTCCCCCTTGCCCTCTGGGATGCGATGTTTGGTCCCTATGTAGAGGTCCGGGTACTTGCTGCTAATTCTGCCTCCAAGAGAGTGTCTGCACTAAGAGCCCAGCCATCTTCAGGGTTCCCGAGTCTCAGCTTAGAAGCTACAAGTCTCCAGCCCCCTAGACGTGCTGGCCCACATCCTGCTGGCTCCTGGCTTGCCTCCTGGGTCAGAGCTCATTGTATTTCTCACTATGTCAGAATTTCCTCGTTTGGGCACTACGCTCTTCCTGCTCCTGGCTATGGAGCTTGATGGGTTTCAGGTGGCCCTGGCGGGCCTCTGATTTGTGCTGGCAGGCTTTGAGCTCATTTATTTTCTGGCCCAGAACTGGCTTTTGTGGTGGGACCCCTTTCTCATTGCCCATAGACTTCTGGCTGCTTTTTGTGCAGCCTGGGGATAGAGGAAGGGGCTTACTGTAGTTTCTCTTTGGTTTCCTGGATTGTTTTTCTGTCTGAGGCAACGTCAGGTCTTTGCTGGCATATGGGAGAGAAAGCCGGGGATTCTTCTGTGACGGTACAGGTAGCCCTCTTAAGAGGTAAAGTCTCCCTACCATGCTAAAAGGCCCTGCCTGAAAAGATCCCATGGCGCTGTGTGCAGCCCTGATCCCTCCCCACTCAAGCCAGTCCTCAAGTGGACCCTCTCCCCCCAGAACATGCTCTCTTCCCATCCCTCACCACGCTCCATCACAAAATACTCTCAGAAATTTAATTTGGCTGTGTGACTCTGGGCAAGTCACTGGACCCCCATTGCCCACCCTTACCACTCTTCCACCTAGGAGCCAATACACAGAAGTTAAGGGTTTTAAAAAAAGAAAAGAAAGAAATTTAATTTGCTTTTCAAAAAAAGCTCATTTCAGCAATGACATCACTAGTCTCTGTGGCATCGCTCCACCACCTCAGAATTCCAACCGGACTGAACAAAATCTTCTCCTCATCAAAGAATGATGCTTGCCCGAGGCGAGTTTAATGCATGAGCAGGCAGAGAGCCAGGCAAGCTAAAAGCCCCTAGAAGGGGAGGCTTCTGGGGCCACTGCCTGATGCCCGCCGACTGCTCGGCCCCTCAGCAGGACCCCCAACAATCCAAAGGCGGAATCCCAATAGACATTTCTGGAGGAGACAAGCATCCCAGGTTTTGGCACGGAGCCCCCTGGGTCACTTCGGTAACCACCACTATGGCTCTGCTAGGAAAAATAAAACCATGTCACTCCTGAACGGAACGCAGGGGAGCTCTGCCTGCAGGCCGACTCTACCCCCCTCCCCAAGAGACACACAGATGCCTCTCGGTCCAACCCGACTACAAATCAAACCCTGAGCATGAGACTATTAGAACAGGAAGGTGGGATGCCTGGGCCAGGGGCGAGGGAAGTACGGAGGGAAGCCTGGAGGAGGAGACGGGTCGCAGACGCCCCCCTCCCAAGCATGTGCCATCTACCTTCTGATCCAGGTTGCTCCTTGGGCTCCGCATGGACCTCATCGGACTTTGCTTCAGGGCCATCCCCCTGCCCTGCCGAGTTGGGCTCAGGCACCGGGCTCGAGTTACTGCTGTTTTCCTGCTTGATCGGTGATGCATCCGCTATGGAGCTCTGATTGCTGTTGTCATCTGTGGGGGAAACGGAGGGATGAGGAAGATTCTTGGGGCAAAGGCGGAATCCCCTGGGGATCTCCCCGTCCCCCCCATGCTTGCTGGGAGCTGAGCGGCCCAGGGAGGACAGACGGTCTCCCCGGGGTTTCCCGCCACTCCAAGGGAAGGAAGCACCAGGCTCCGACCTCCTAGCCTTTGTCTAGGGCCTGGGCAGTGGGGAGAGGGGTAGAGAGGGACCGATTCAGAGAGAGGCCCTGCCCCGCGGGGCTCAGCCTGAAAAGGGAGGTGCGCTCGGAAGCTTCCCCCATCTCTGCCACTCTAGAATGGAAACCTTGTTGTGGCGGAAGCTCACAGGTTCACAGACTTAAGATCTAGGAAATAGCGAAGAGGTTGTCTAGTCTGACCATTGTATGGTGAAGATGACAAGGAAACGGGGCCAGGGAAGACCAAGTTAATGAAGTGACTTGACCAAGGTCTCCCAGGTATTAAATGTCAGAACTGGAGTTTGGGCCTAGTTCCTCTGACTCCAAAGCCAGGGCTCTTTCCCTAGAGTATGGTGCCTCCCACAAGAATAATAGCTGGCCTTTATCTAGTGTGTTTAGGGTTGGCAGAGAGATCCACAAAGATCTCATTTCTTCTTTTTATTTAATTTTTTAATCAAAAATTTCTAATTAATTAGTTAATTAATTGGTTTAGGGTAGTTTTCCACGATTACATCATTCATGTTCTTTCCTTCCCCTCCTTCCTCCCCACTCCCATACCCAACAAGCAATTCCACTGGTTTTTACACATATCATTAATCAAGATAGTTCCATATTATTAATATTTGTAATAGAGTGATCGTTTAGACTGCAGTGATTCCCAAAGTGGGCGCCACCACCCCCTGGTGGGTGCTGCAGCGATCCAGGGAGGTGGTGATGGCCACAGGTGCATTTATCTTTCCTATTAATTGCTTTTAAAATTGAAAAACATTTAATTTCCAGGGGGCTAAGTAATATTTTTTCTGGAAAGGGGGCGGTAGGCCAAAAAAGTTTGGGAACCACTGTTTTAGAGTCTACACCCCCGATCATATCCCCATCAAAACAGATATCATTTCTTAACAACCCTGGGAGGCAGGAGCTATTATTATCCCCATTTTTATAGCTGAGAAAACTGAGGAAGACAGGTTACACGACTCACCCCAAGTCACAAGTAAATGTCCAAGGTTGAATTTGAACTCGAGTCTTTTGACTCAAAGTCTAGCCCTCTGACCCCTTTGGCCTCTAGACACCTCTAAGATGTGGGGTTGAGACAAAGGGAAGATTTTCCAATGGAGGACGGCTGCTTCCTCAAATTCTCTCTGCAAGACCCCCAAGCACCAGAGGATGCTTTAAGATGGGAGAGCCAGAAAGGACCTCAGGAGTCACCTTAGCACGACTGTTTCTTTCCAGCGGAGGCCCAGCACGTGCTCAGGGTCACACCCAACACCTGGCTTCTGGGGAGGTTTCACGGGCTGGAGCTTCCTGCTGCGCTGGGGAGCCTCCCGGGGGGCCAGGTGTGCCTCCGTTTATAGCAGAGGCTCCTTGCCGAAAAGGCGCCCATCTGTCCTAGTCTCTGAAATGGAATCCCATTTTACGAGCACAACGGGGAGCTCATTAGGGAAAAGAAGCCTGCTGCGCCTGGCACTCGTGTAGAGCGAATAATCAACCCCCAATTGACTTGCCAATCTGCCATTCCTTGGTTGAGAAGGCTTGAGCTAGAGCCCGCATCCCAGGCTACACAAGGGCTCCCCCCCAAGGGAAGGAAGGAATTTTGGGGGTCAGACTTCCAAGAAAGTCCCTGGAGTGAAACTCAGGCCTGATGGATCAAGGGGCCCTAGAGACCAAAGAGGCCAACCCTGTGGCTGGCTTTGGGTTCAAATCTTTTTTTTAATTTTTTTTAATTTTTTTAATCTTTTTTTTTTTTAAACCCTTAACTTCTGTGTATTGACTTATAGGTGGAAGAGTGGTAAGGGTAGGCAATGGGGGTCAAGTGACTTGCCCAGGGTCACACAGCTGGGAAGTGTCTGAGGCCAGATTTGAACCTAGGACCTCCCGTCTCTAGGCCTGACTCTCAATCCACTGAGCTACCCAGCTGCCCCCTTGGGTTCAAATCTTGATTCCTCTCCTTCCTACCATTTCGAGTTTGAGCAAGTCGCTTCAGGGCTTGTTCTCTCACTTCATGAGATCCTAGATTTTGAGCCAGAAGGAACCACACAGGTTCTTCACTGAGTTTGCTCCTTTTATTTTACAAGGGAGGAGATGGAGGTCCAGAGAAGGGACTTGCCCAGGGTAACAGAGGCATTGTGTGTCAGAGAGACTATCCCTTATCCCCTGCTGTGCTGCCTCCTCTAGGCGGGAGGAAACGTGGACCCAGAAAAGTGAAGTGACTTGCCCAAGGGCTGCCATTTACAGGAGCAGATAGCAGAAGAAAAACTGGAACCCAGGTCTCCTCCAGCAGCCAATGCTGTGCCCTTGGCCAAGGTACCTTGCTCTGTTAGCCTGATGAAACCCTTTTTGGTGGCACCACACAAACTGAGGAAAGGATTGTGCCTAGACTTTGCCAAGTCAGCGCTTCAGAGCACATCCCTCTCCCTCCCCTCGAGGGTCTCTTGCAAAGGGTGAGGGAAGAGAGCCACTAGGTCGGCCATCCTGGGGAAGTCACTTAAACACTCTAGGCCTCTGTTTACTCCTCTGTAAAATGAAGACGTTAGACTCAATGACCTTTCTGGCCCCTTCCAGCTCTAAATGAAGCGGCCAGGTGGCCCGGCGGTCAGAAAGATGGGAGTTCAAATCCGGCCTTGGACCCTTACTAGCTCAGTAACCCTGGGGAAGGTGGTTCATTTTCATCTATCTCAGTTTCCTCAACTGGAAAATTGGGGATGATCATAGCACCCACCTCCAGAGATGTTGTCATGCCTCCCTTCCAAGGTTGTCGTGAGGACAAAATGAGAGATCTGTAAAATGCTTTGCAAACACAAAGCACTCTCTGAATGCGGAGGGAGGGAGGGAAGGAGGGAGGGAGGGAAGGAAGGAGGGAGGGAGGGAAAAAGGGAGGGAGGGAGGAAGGAAGGAGGGAGGAAGGAGGGAAGGAAGGAAGGAAGGAAGGAAGGAAGGAAGGAAGGAAGGAAGGAAGGAAGGAAGGAAGGAAGAAAAGAAGGAAGGAAAGGAGGAAGGGAGAGAGAGAGGGAGGAAGGAAGGAAGGAAGGAAAGGAGGGAGGGAGAGAGAGAGGGAGGAAGGAAATAAGGCGATTTCATCTGTGATCCTCCTTCCCATCTCTCTGGCAGTGTCCAGGTGGGTCAGACTCTCTGTGTCCTTAGCAGAGGAGCCTCCTGCCCCCTCCTTCCCTCCCTGTCCACTCCAGGTCTTGCCCAGTGTCCAAGCCCGCTCTGTGGAATGTGGAAAAGCCCACTCCCAAGGCCCCCATAGTACGGGCACTCACCATGCATGTCCATCATTCCTGGGGATGAACTGTTCTCTGGGGTGGTCACCTCGGACCCGCACTTCTCATCTTTACCCTTCTTCTTGCTTTTATTTTTCTGAAGGAAAAACAAAGACAGGCCGCGTCACCAAACTCTGTGTGGACTGTGTGAGGGAATACCCCGGGGGCAGGGGGGAGATGGCACAGAGAGAGGATTTATTCTGTCTACCATCTCCTTCCCAGATTGTCTCTGGAGGGGTTTCATTGTTCTCTTCTGGGGTCCCCTCCCTTCTCCCCCACACCCCACTTGGATGCCCCCTGAGGAGAAAGGCAAGATGTGTAGAGAGGGGTCCAGGGCACGGCCGCTGCCTCACGGGGCACCTAGACGCCTGAGGAATTCTGCTTTTGTTTATTTTAGGCGACTTGAGGGGAAGCGACTGGCTCTCCTGTCTGTCTCGAGCAAGTTCAGACGTGGGCCAGGTGAGGTACAAGGAATGCAGCCTGTCCACATTCTCCCCAGGGAAGGAGGAATCGAGCCGGAGAGAACCAAGGAAGGAACTGATCCCAGGGGAAGTCTGGAGGTGAGGGGGGCAGGGTGGGCCCCCTCGGACCAGGGAGAGCCAGGACGGCTAGAATGATGATAATAACAGCCAGAATATCACAGCAGGTGCCCACAAACCTGCAGAAAGACCGCAGGGCACCGGGCGGCAGATTCTGACCATGAAACATCCTTGAGAATTCAACACACCCAACGGGACTAGTACGGAAGGCGGGAGGACAGTCACCCGCAAACTTCCAGACACAGCAGCGACTCAATTTAGGGGACACTTTTACTGGACTTGGCCTTCCTGGATACTCGCCACCCTCCAGTGACATGTTCTGCTGGCCAGAGGAGCCAGGCTGGACCTGTGATTTCACCCAGAGGAGGAAACTCCCTTCAGCCAGAGAGATCACAGCACCTGCCTGTGCCTATTATTAGTACACAGTTTCTGCTTAATAAACCCATCCATCTGCTCATCCATCCATCCATCCTTCCTCCCGCCCACACCGAAGAGGCTGGGGAATACGATGGATAAACTGGCGGATCTAGAGTCGGGAGCCCTGAAATCACATCCAAAACTAGCCACGAGGCTTTGGGCAAGTCACTCAAACCCTGCCTGCCTCGGTTTCCTTTTTGGTAAAGCGGACATCCCAGGAACACCCATCTACCAGGGTGGCGAGCCTAGAAGAACCTGGGAAACCCTAAAGCATCCTTATCGTCGTGACTACGCAGGCGCAGAGAGCTGCCCAGGGCCCAACGCTAGCCGCTCCCAAGTCCGAGGGGAGCCGTGCCCACAGAGCTCTTCTTGGCCCTGAGGCCAGCCCCCCGCGATGACCGCTCTCCGCAGGCTGGATGCCCGCCGTCTCCTCGGCCACCCTTCCCAACTTGCCCTCGGCTCAGTGTTCAAGATGGGGCGCCGGAACCCTCCTTGTTCCCCAGGGCCACTTGCAGGGTTCTCTCTCTCTCAGGAACCTCTCCTCGTTGTCGTCGTCGTCCTCCTCCTTGGCTCGAGCTCTTCCTCTCTTCCCCCCATCAGAAGCCTGGTAGCCCTCCGGCCACTCTCCTTCCTTCCTCAGCGAGTCCCTCACCTGGTTCACAATCTCTCTCTCCTCCCCAACTCCTGACCTCATACGAAGGGACTTCAAAAGACAACCTGCATCTCCCTGGAACACCTGAACCCCTCAGGTTCTCCTATGACGTCCTCTTCCACCCCACACCAACCCCACACGCAGAGGGTTCTCCGCTTGGTCTTGCCTTGACCCACAGACGCCTCCCCATTCAAGAATTCCAAAATCCTCTTCTCTGACCTTAATCTTCCCCTCCCACCCCATCCCTCCTAGAACCTCACTCTTCAGCCCCATGTGGCCCCTCAGCGCTCTCCCCTGTATTAGTCACCCTCTCCTCTTCTCCCCATCTTGACTGATTCAGCCCTACACGGGTCTCTCCTGAATTCGGAGCCCCCAATCACGTGCCCCCTTACCCTGCTCTGACCGCCGTCTGTCAGCATTCCAGCTCTCTTCTCTAGAGCCCCTGGTTCTCTCCCCGATGTCACCCCTGCCATAACCACACACTCCCCCGCTCCCCGCCTCGTCCCCTTGCTGAACCAGCTCGACTCTCCACCGTCCTCTGAAGGCCCGGCCCCTCAGCCCATCACCCGTTATGTCCAGCCGGACCTTGGACCCATGAACCGCTAACTGGAAATCCCCGCATTGTCCTTGCCTAGAAGGGCAGCCTCTGACGCTCGGTCCCTCTCTTCCCCGACACTCGGATTTCTGGGTTTTGAGGACACCCCCCTTTCCTGGGATCCCCTCCTACCTATCTGAGGCTTGAGGGAAGCCAGGAGGCAGAGCTGAGAAGGTGCCAGACACAGGTGTCCGTCAGGGGGCTGAGCTGGGCCTTCCTCTCTTCTCCCTCCCTCCTGCTTCCCCTGGGGATTTCATTGGCCCACCCAGATTTAATGACCATCTCTTCTATCCTCACGCTTCTCCCATCTCCTCCTCCTGGCCTCCCATCTGGCCTCTCCAACTGCCTGACAGACAGACACCTCCACCTGGATGTCCGGCACACGCCTTACACTCAACAGGCCCCAAACAGACTCCTTTTCTTTCTCCCTAAACCCTCCCAGCCTCCTCCCTTTCCTATTGCTGTAGAGGCAGCACCCTTCTCCCAGGCCCCAGACTCCTAAGCCAGGAGGCATCTTGGCCTCCTCCTTCCCTCTCACTCCCCATCCAAGTGCTTGCCGAGGCCTGGGGACTGCATTTTCCAGCATCTCCCTCCTATGCCTCGTCCTCTCCTCTGACTCCCTGGCACAGACACTCATCATGTCATTCCTGGATGCTGGGGAGGGTCTGCCCACCTCGAAACTCTCCCCACTCCAATGGAGCCTCCCGGCGGCCACCAACGTGATGCCCTAAAGCACAAATCTGACCGCATCACCCCCGAGACTCAATCCACCATCATGGCTCCCTAGTGCCCCAGGATCAACGACAAAACCCTCCCTAGCCTGCCGCCTCCTACCTTTCCAGGGTCTCACGCCTCACGGCCCAACACATTCTCCTCCATTTGTTGGCACTGGCCTCACGGCCGGCGTGGGCACTCCTCCCTGCTCCGCTCTGCCTCCTGCAGCCCCCCAAAAACTCTCCTCCTTTGCGGAAGCATTTCCCAACCCTTCCGCATGCTGGTGCTTCCCTTCTCCTAGCAGTTTCCTCTTTATCCTGCAGAAGTGCTTGTTGGCCTGCCATCACTCCTCTGACTGTGAGCTCCTTGAGGGCAGGGACTGCCTTTCTTTACCTTTTTCTGAATCCCTGGGCTTGGATTTAATAAATACTAACAATGAAAAGCTTCCCCAAAATAATATCCCTGCAGAAGAAACAAAAGTGGTGCAGTGTGTACACACACCCACACCCCCAGACCCCAAGGCCACTCCTCCAGTCCAGCTCGCTGCTCTCATCTGATGGCACAAAGCAGTTGTTCTCATCTACCTGTACCGTGAGCATGAAGTTGTAATAAGGAGCCCTTCCATAGCACCCCAGGGGCTGCCTCCCCTGTTTACAGTTAGGGAAACAGAGGCAGAGAGTGGGGAAGTGACTTCCCCAAGGGCAATCAGCAGGGCTGGAGTCCAGACCCAGAGTTCTGTCTGCTGCCCTGTCTAGAGGGAAATGACTCTCAAGCCAGCGGCTCATCCCAGGACAAAGGCCTGGCTCTACCTGAATTCCATGGAAAAAGTGAGGGAGAACAGGAACAACATTACTAACAGCTGATATGTCCACAGCACAATATCTTGCTCTTACAGAGCTAGCTCTTCCTTCCTTCTTTTTCTTCTCTTTCCTTTGTTCCTTTGTTCCTTTCTTTCTTTCATCTTTACCTTCCATCTTAGAATCACTACTGTGTATTGGTTCCCAAGGTAGGAGAGCTATAAGGGCTAAGCAATGCGGGTTAGGTGACTTACCCAGGGTCACACAGCTAGGAAGTGTCTGAGGCTAGATTTGAACCTAGGACCTCCCATCTCTAGGCCTGGCTCTCCATCCACTGAGCCTCCCAGTGGCCTCCCCAGAGCCCTTTCCACACATCCTCTCTCTGGCATTCACAACAGCCCTAATCAGAGTTTTATTAGCTTCATGGATCTCAACAAGGCTAGAAAAGAATCAGAAAGTCACTTCTTTAAAGCCCTTTCACTTTACAGAGGAGGTAACTGCAGCTGGAGAGATGAAGAGTCGGATGGAGCCAGACCTTAAACCAAGAGCTCTTTCCCACTTTACTAATCTATCTTTTGTGATTATCATCCCCATTTTACAGATGAGGAAATTGAGGCCTGGAGAAAGAGGTGACGGTGACTTGTTCAGGGTTATCTAGCAATTCAGTGTAAGAGTCAGGACTTGCACTCGGGTCTTCCTCCTAACCCACACTGCTGCTGCTCTCTCCAGGCCGCCTCTGTGGCAGTGGCCTACTGGCTACAAGAAGTTGCAGGCATTCACTCTGGCCAATGGCCGCCCTTTCCCTCCTCCATTCCAACTACCAAGCTCTCCGGCTTCCTTCCAGTCCCGACTGAAATCCCGCCTTGTACAGGAAGCCTTCCCGGGCCCCTCTCACCTCTGGTTCCTTCCTTCTGCTGATTCTTGGCTATTTCTCCTGGGTCTGCAGGCCGCCTTTCCCAGCTGTGGGTGAGCTCCCAGAGGGCAAGGGCTGTCGTCTGTCCCTTTCTGTTTGGCACAGAGCCAGGCACCACGGGGTGCTTCCTATTTATCCTACGTAGAGCTGCTTTGTACATGTTGGATGCTGTCTCCCCACGAGCTCACCTCTTCGAGAACAGGGTCCATCCTTTGTCCCACCTGGCTCTCTCTCTGCCGGGCTCCCTTCCTGTTCCCTTGTCTCCAACCTGGACACGCTTGACTCCCTGGCACATCCACTCCAGGTCACAAACTACCAAGTCCTCTGATGTAGATTCTACTCGGTGCCTCTCCCAGACACTCTCCTTGGCTCCCTACTGCCTCGAGGATGCAAGGCAAAATTCTCCAGGCTAGCACTGAAAGCCCTCCATCATGTGTGGCTCCCCCTAGCTGCTCCAGCTGCCTCCAATCTTGGCCTCCAGGGGCTCTCCCCCCACCCCCAGGCTCCCTTCAATTCTCAGCTCCAGGTCCACCTCCCAACCCTCCGTGGATCACCTCCACGTATTCTGTATCGGGCTCGTTTATACAAATATGCCTCTAAGTTCTGTTCCACCAGACGGGGAGCGGGGAGGGACGGCCCTCTGCTTCTCTTTGGATGTATCTGCAGGCGTCAGTTAGCAAAGCGCCCAGCTCCGGACATAGGACAGCCTGGAAAAGGCTCCTGGGAGACCGTGAGGTGCGAGAGAATGGCCAGAGCCTGGAGGAGTGCGCCCGAGTCAACAAGAATGTGCCCTCCAGGTGTGGGCAGCAGGTGGCCTTGTGGTCAGTCTCAGACCCAAGTGGGGCTCCGGCCTCGGACACTTACACGGTCATTGACATGGGTGAGCCCAGGGAGCCATTGAACTCCTCCAGCCTCAGGATGGAACGAGAGCCCGTGTCCTCGGCTCACTCTGCAAACTTTAAAAGTGCTCTAGAAATACTAGTTATTGTTGCTGCTGTTCCGTCGTGTCCGATTTTTCATGACTCCATTTAGGGTTTTCTTGGCAAAGAGAATGGAGTGGTTTGTCATTCCTTCTCTGGCTCACTTTTCAGATGAGGAAACAGAGGCAAACAGGGTAAAGAGACTTGTCCAGGGTCATCCAGATAGTTTGACTTTTCCTTCTTCAGCTCATTTTTTGGATGAGGAAACAGAGGCAAACAGGGTAAAGAGACTTGCCCAGGGTCACACAGCTAGTTTGCCATACCTTTTCCAGCTCATTTTTCAAAATGAGGAAACTGAGGCAAACGGGGTAAAGTGACTTGTCCAGGGTCATCCAGCTAGTCTGACTTTTCCTTCCTTCAGCTCACTTTTCAGATGAAGAAACTGAGGCAAACAAGGCGAAGTGACTCACCCAGGGTCACCCAGCAAACAAGCGTCTGAGGGATCAGCCCTCGGCCTGCAAACCTTAGCTCTCTCTCTAAGTGCTGGTTATTCTTTTGGTAAAGCAGCAGCAGACACAGCACAGGGCCTGGAGTCACGAAGTTCAAATCTAGCCCCGGAAGCTTCTCTTCCTGGCTGAGTCACTTTGCTCTGCCTCAGTTTCCTCATCTGTCAAATGAGCTGGATGAGGAAATGCCCAAACGTTCCAGCATCTTTGAGGAGAAAAGCACAAATGAGGTCATGGAAAGTGGGACTGAACAACAAAAATGATTATTGTTGTTGTCACTTAGCATCCCCCTCCAGTCAGAATCACAAGGTGGGAACACGTCGGAGCCTGGAAGACCTCAATTACAAGTCGGGTCTATTTCGCCCCCCCTTCCCCCCCCCTGCAAGGGAAGCCCCTCCCACTTAGCCTGTGGGCCGGGGGCAGACCAGGCTGGGTAACTGATTCTTTAATGAATCAACCATGGAGCATTTACTATGCTCCAGGCACTAGAGAAAGGGGGGCGAGCTCCTGCCCCGAGGAATGTCTGTGTCCCTACATGGTCTGTACAGACAGAGGGGGGCCACCCGGGCTGGAAGGAGGTCCCCCCTGATCACCCGCCTCAGTTTCCTCCTCTGTCTTATGGGGACAGCACCCTTTGGGGTGGGGAGCTCGCTGCTTTCTCACAGGGCAGCATTCTACGAACACCAGCCGCTATTTAGTCCTGCAGGGAAGGCAGGGACTGCTGCTTCTACGTCTGTCCTGATTTACCTACTGAGAATTTCTCCCTTCCCAGTCAAAAAAGAAAGAGAGCAGCCCCGATCCTCTTGGGACTACGTCTAGTAGTGGAAAGGGGTGGAGGGGAGAGATGGGGGAGAGCCTGAGGGGTGTCAGTGTCGTAATATCAGGGAAAATGGCCCTGGAGGGGAGACACGAGAAGACGCCTCCTCCCCCTTCTTCAGGGATTTGTCTTCAATGGATCGATTGGTTTTACTGATTCCACCCCACCCCATTTTCTTTAAAAAAATAAAACAGGGGCAGCTAGGTGGCTCACTGGACTGAGAGCCAGGAGGTCCAGGGTTCGAATCTGGTCTCAAGACACTTTCTAGCTGGGTGACCCTGGGCAAGTCCCTTAACCCCCATTGCCTAGCCCTTACCTCTCTTTGGCCTTGGAACAAATACACAGAATTTATTCTGAGTCGGAAGGTGAGGGTTTAAAAAATAAAATAAAATTTGTTATATGGGATAGCTGCTGACAAGCTGACCCCAACCTATCCTATGGCAAACCTTCTGGGGGAAAAGGCTCTGCCCTCCTGGTCCTCCTTGGAACTGATACTTAGAGTATTTATTATTATTATTATTACTTAAACACCAATTCTAAGACAGAAGGTTTTTTCAGAAAGCTAGTTGTGTGACCCTGAGTGAGTCACTTAACTCCAACTGCCCAGCTCTTACCACTTTCAACCTTGGAAATGACACTGAGATTAGTTATTATTATAATTACTTTTTATTATTATTCTTTATTACTTAGATACTGATTCTAAGACAGAAGGTAAAGGTTTAAAAAAAAAAGCTAGCTGTGGCCCTGGGCAAGTCACACTTTTGCCTGGCCCTTACCACTCTTCTGCCCTAGAAATTATATTTAAGATTACATATTATTATAATTGCTTATTATTATTATTATTACTTAGATGCTAATTCTAAGACAGAAGGTAAGAGTTTTAAAAAAAGCTAGCTGTATGACCCTGAACGAGTCACTTAACCCCAATTGCCCAGCCCTTACCACTCTTCTGCCTTGAAATTGATATTTAAGATTTTTATTATTATTTAAACACTGATTCTAAGACAAAAGGTAATGGTTAAAAAAAAAAAAGCTAGCTGTGTAGACCCTGGGCAAGTCACAAACCTCTGTTTGTCTAACCCTTGCCCTTCTATTTTAGAGATATTTCTAGGACAGAAAGTAAAAGTTTAAAAAAAAAGAAAGAAAGAAAGAAAGAAAAAGAAAGAGAAATACAGGAAAAAGGCCCCCAGTGACAGGCATCCAAGTCAAAATCAGGCTGTGGCTACCAAGTAGAGATGGAGAATGGACTGTTGTGAAATGTGACCAACTCGAGTGGAAGCTCCATGAGGGCAGAAGCTGTCTAGGTCTTGCCTTTGAATCCCCAGCACCTAGCCGAGTGCCTGGGGTGTGACAAGCACTCAATCAAAGCTTGGGTGAAGTCACTGACCAAAAGAAACTCCATTTATACACCAAAGCGTTTACAGGTCCCTCTCATGGCAGCAAAGACCAGGAAACACAGCAGAGCCCCAGAGCAGGAGTGGGCTATGAATGGACGTATGGCAAAGGGGATGTTCTTGGGCTGGGACAAAGCCTGGAGGGGATGGAAACAGAGAAACCCTGGAAGATGTCCCTGCACCGCCAAAGAGCTACAGCCATGAAAATGGCAAGAATTACTACCCCAACCGGTCCTAAAGGAGGGCTACAAAATAGCTCCAGAGAGGAGACACGAGAAGACAGCTGCTCCCTCTTCTTCAGAGATGGGAGACATCTGCCAGGGTGAGATATTTCATGCTGTCAGATTTTTTTTCAATGTATTGATTGGTTTTGCCAATTCCCTGACCCCCAAACAAACAAAAAACTCCACAACTTCATTATATGAGGTGGCTGGCTGCCTGGGAGAGAGGAAGGGAACAGTTGCAGGGCAAACAGGGTGAAGTGACTTGTCCAGGGACACACAGCTAGTTTACCATTTCCTTCTCCAGCTCATCTGACAGATGAGGAAACTGAGGCAAGCAGGGTGAAGTGACTTGCCCAGGATCACAAAGCTAGTACACAACCGAGGCTGGATTTGAACTTGGGTCCTAACTCTGAGCTTGGTATTCTATCTACAGGGCCAACCTAGCTCCCCACATACCTAGCTGTTTTATAACTTTCTGCAAAGTTATTTATATAACATCATATATCTTAGTTATCGGTCTTTGTCTTAAGAGGTGTCAAGAATAGTCAGGAAACCCCAAATTCAAACCCAGCTTCAGACATGTACTTGCTGGGTGACCCTAGGCAAGTCATTTAACCTGTGTGCCTCTCTTTCTTCATCTGTAAAATGGGAAACATTACAAATGCACCAACCCTCTCCCCCAATGAGATAATATTTGTAAAAGGCAGAGCTGAGCACAGAGTAAGCTCTCTATAAATGTTAGCTGTTATTGTTTTTATTAACAATCGTTTTAGATCATCCCCGGGGCCAAGCACAGAACCTCGCAGCAATCAGGCTCTTAAATAGATGTGTTTACTGAAGGACGACAGCCAGTCATACTCACGTCATCTACCTTCGGCTCTGTAACGGGGACCCACTTGTAGATCCGTAGGGACGTGTCACCTACAGTCACCCATTTCTTCTCCCTGTGGAGGACAAAGAGATCCTGATTATTTGGGGGGTCCTCTGGCCAGAGCCGGCGACACATAGAACCTCCCTCCCCGACGGTGCCGTAAGAAATGACCAGCAGGCTCATTAAAAACAACAAAAAACAGGGAAAGAGCCCCATGAAATTATGGAGCATGAAACGAGCAGAACCAGCGACAGAAATAGCGTCTGAGGAATAACTTGTCCACGTCCACCTCTAAAGAACGATAAGCAGAAACATGGAAGGCATCCTTTGGGAGACACCCGGAATTTTTCTTAAAACTTTGTTTTAGTTACAATTCAAAGGCAAAAGGGCAAGCACTGGGCAAACAGGGTGAAGTGACTTGCCCAAGGTCACCCAGCTAGGAAGTGTCTGAGGCCAGTTTTGAATCCAGGACCTCCTGCTTTTCACTCTGGGCCTGATTCTCAATCCACTGAGCCACCTAGCAGCCCACCTTGATCACTATTGCTGAGTTTTTTCCCCCTTAAAAAATGTCTTTGTTATACAACGGGCACCTGGCATCTAAGTGTGCAGAGCACATTAGCTTATCTCCTGCCCGTGTTCTAAGGTAAGGGATGGGTGGCTCTTGAGGGGGGGATTTAGGTGATGAAAAACCAAAAAATTAAAATCTATTAAAATTAATTTTAAAAAAGAACCAATAATTTAATCTTAAAGAATTAGTGGGTCAAAGAACAAATGAGAATAACAGCAGGAAACTGAATCAGATACAATGACGACAATAGAAGAAAACGCCAGGGATGATGCTAAGGGGGTGGGGAGGGATACAGAGAGAAATCTGGGTAAAGGAAAAAGGAAAAATGACAATTATCACTAAAATTTTATCTTAAAAAAATAATGAGCGTCCAGGCAAGAGACAACGAGGAGCCTGGAGTTACAGCTGGCAGGGCCTTCGGGGGCAGAGCCAAGATGGCAGAAGAGAGGAGCTTTCCAGTCCAACTCTCCCAACAGTCCCCGGCTTGGGTCTGGTCCGATTCTGCCTCAACTTAAAGATTAAGAAATGAAGGCCCAGAGAGGTTAAAGCGACCAGCCCCAAATGACACGAGTGGTCCTCTGGGGCAGCCCACTGGACTTGGACTCAGGAAGACAGACTCAGATCTAGCTTCAGACATTTACGGGTTTGATACTGGGCAAATCACTTCCTCTCTGCCTGCCTCTGTTTTCCTCATCCATAAATTGGGGATAATCATGGCGCCCACCTCCCGCCGTGGTGAGGTTCAAATACATTTTGTAAAGCACGCTGCAAGCCTTCGAACACTATTTAAAGGCCCCGTGATTGTTAGGATTGTGACCCCAATTCTAGCCGTCTTCCCACCGGACCACGGCACGTGACTGAGGGGAACAGGCCATCCCCCTGCCACAGAGACCCTGGGATCCCTTATCTGGGTCATGGGAAGGCAGAAGGCGCCGGGCGCCATGCCCATGGTGATGCTCTGGCAGAGATGGTCTTTAACCAGGCCCAGCTCGACCCACTTTCGTTTTTCATTTGGGCAGGAACTTTGCCAAGGGCAATTCACCCAGCAGACGTCTCCAATGGCTGAGGAACCCGGCTAGTGAGCTTTTTGGGGTAGGGAGGGCCGGCACAAGCTGCTGCAGAGATAGCAAACTGCCCTGAGGAGCACAAAAGGAAGAGGAGGGGGAGGAGAAAAAGAGAGAAGGCAGACAGGAGAAGAGAAAAAGGAAAAGATACACGGAGAGAAAGAGATGGTGGGAAGGAGGGAAAAATGGGAGAAGGGAGAGGGGGTGGGGGAAAGAGAGAGAGAGATAAAGGAAGAGAGGGGGCGACAGAAAGAAGGAGAGAGAAGACAGAGAGGGAGAGAGAGGAGACAGGGATAGAGAGGGGACGACAGAGGAGAGAGATGGAGAGACAGAGAGAGAGGGAGAAAGGGAGAGGGAGAGAGGGAGGGAGGGAGGGAGAGAGGGAAGAGAGGGAGCTATGCTTGGGTGCACCCGAGGGCCGCCTTGGTATTGATGCTGATGCCTTCTGAAAGGGAAACTCAACCTAGACTTCTTGGCTTAAGGGCAGGGGCCTCAGATGGATAAAGGGGAGCTGGAGGGGAAAGCAACACGCTAATGGGTCCCCCCCCCCAACCCTCTTCCTGTCTTCATTCTAGATTATTCATGGCCCTCTCAGGTCAGACGTGCATGGATAATACCCAGGGCTCCCAGAGACCCAGCAGAAGGTGGCCTGGATTCTCCATGAAGGAGGGCAGAGAGGCAGGTCCCCAAATCTCACAGCATGGGGAGGTGCCGCTGATAGAACACAGACCCATCTGTGTGTGCCTCCAATTCAATCTATTGTTTGCAGAGGGAGGCATCCGGAAGAATGCTGCATTTGTAATAAAGGCTTCTGGATAAAATTCTGGCTCAGAGGCCTTGGACGAGTCCCATAAGCTTGTGGGCCTCAGTTTCCTCATCTGTAAACTTGTGGGCCACTGGGGTTCCTTCCAGCTTTACAGCAATGATTCTACACTCCTATGAAAATGGGGATGATAAGAGCGCCGGCCTCAAAGGGTCGTGAGGATTGGATGTGCCATGTTGTAAAGCTAGCAGCAGTCCCAGGGCCCGGTGGCACATAGTAGGCATCTCACGCTCATTCCTTTTCCCTATTCCCTTCCCTCCCCTTCCAGAAAGGCGTGCAGGCTGGGCCAGCCCCTGGGCTCCAAACACTCCCTGGCTCACTCCCTTCCCCACGCCCTGAGATGCTCAGGAGGCCCAGGGTGGGGGGGGGGGCAGAGGTGACACTGATTTAATCAATCCATCAGAGGAGCCTTGCAGGCTGGTGCTCACCCTGGAGAATCTCCAAACAGCCTTCAAGGACTTTACATTCTAAGGAGAGAGACAACAGAGGGAAGTGCTAGCTACAGGCGGTTTGGGAGGGGACCAATAACACTGAAGGGGACCAATGACATGACATCCAAATGAACCAATGACATCCAAGGGGACCAATGACGTCCAACAATGACATCAAAATGGACCAATGACATCATGGGGGAATGGCTGACGTCCAAGGGGACCAATGACATCGAAGGGACCAATGATGTCCAACAATGACATCCAAATGGACCAATGACATCATGGGGGAATGGCTGACATCCAAGGGGACCAATGACATTGAAGGGGACCAATGATGTCCAATAATGACATCCAAATGGACCAATGACATCATGGGGGAATGGTTGACATCCAACGATGACATCGAAAGGGACCGATGACATCTAAGGGGTACCAATGGCATTGTGGGGGACGTCCTGGCTGGTGAGGTGGATCTAAGGGAGGCAGTCACCAGCCTCGTTCTCTCTTCCAGTCCTGGAAATCCAGGGGAAGGACAAAAGCCAAGATGGCGACAGGATGCAGGGGATGGATGGCTTTGGTGTCTTCGCTCCACCACCACCTTCGAGGCCATTGAGAGAAAAAGCCTCCTCCATCCATTCCCCCAGATGTCTCCCTATGCCTGGGGCAGACCTCTTCCTGCCTGTGGGTTACTCTCTCTGAGGGGTTTGTCCAGGTGTGGCTGCCAGGGTTTTTTGGAGCCCCTGGCAAGAGGTTCTATACAAGATTCCCCCGAGGGGCAGCCCCATGGATGGAGTGCTGGACTTGGGGTCAGGAGGGTGGGTGTTCAAATCCCACCACAGATACTTCTCCACTTCATGAAACCATTCCAGGATCTCTGGCAAGAAACCCCCAAATAGGGTCCCAAAGAGTCTGACTAAACAATGTCAACACACGAGTAGAATAAATTAGCCCGGGGCTAATTCTGAGAAAGTCTTAGAGGAAGCTGGGAGGCTGGAGCTGCCTTATCTCACATGTTCCTTACAGACAATGTAAGTGCTGTTATCGTCCCCATTTTAGAGATGAGGAAATGAAGGCTAATAGGGTATATGCCATCTGAAGTGAGCCCATCTACAGTGTATCTCAAATGGGGATTTGAATCCAGGTCTTGCAGTGAAACCGAAGGGCAAACTCAGTGCAAAAAGAGACAGAGGAAGACCCCCCCCACCGCTTTGTCAGCATTTCAAATCAATTCAACGTGCATTTATTAGATGTCTGCTGTATACCTGGCCCTGCGCTAAATGCTTTTAGAAACATCGTTTCATTGGTTTCTCACAACCTCAGGATGTAGATATTATTATTAACCCCATTTTACAGTTGGGTAAACAGAGGCTGGGTGACTTGCTCAGGGTCACATAAATACGAAGGTCATATTTGAATTCAGGTTTTCCTCATTCCAGGCCAACCAGTGCTCTATCCAATGGAACTGTGGCTTATTTGATATAGGAAACCCTCTGGAAAATACTATTCCTCTAACCAATGAAGGCTCAAAGCTTCGAAGCAATATCAATTCCTAGAGAATAGTAATATTGAATTCAAATAGAAACAAACCCCCAACATACTGACCCAGAAAATCACAAATTAGCATTATCTGTGTTTTACTGTATCTTGTTGCTTTAACATTTTCCAATTACATTTTTTTACACCCTCACCTTCTGCCTTAGGATTTATACCATGTATCCATCATCCCAAGGCAGAAGAGTGGTAAGGGCTGGGCAATGGGGGCTAAGTGACTTGCCCAAGGTCACCCAGCGAGGACATATCTGAGGCCACATTCGATCCCAGGACCTCCCAAACCATTGAACTACCTAATGCCTCACCCCCCCCAAACTATCCGTTCTGGAGAATGGATGCCTCCCATTAGATAAATCTAGAGAACAATGAGGTTTGTGCTGATCGCAAGTAGGATTGGGTTGTTCAGTCACTGAAGTAGCATCTAACCCTTTTGGGGTTTTCTTGGCAAAATCTAGCTCATTAGTGAGATGAGCAAAGGGAGGCAGACAGGGTGAAATGACTCACCTAGGGTCACACAGCTAGGAAGTGTCGGAGGCCAGATTTGAACTGGAGAAGGAGTCTTCCTGACTCTGAGCCTGGTGCTGTGTACACTCTCGTGCCCCCTAGCTGTCCTACACAGGATCTTAGGATCTTATTTTAGAGCTGGGACTTCAGAGGTCCTTTAGTCCAAACCCTCCATTTTGCAAAAGGGGAAACGGATACTGGGTAAGGTCGTTTGCCTAAGATCATAAAGGTCATAAGTCATAAGCTGGCATCTGAACCCAGATCCTTGGACTCAAAATCCAGCCCTGCTTCACACTAGACCCATCCACCCATCTTGGTCCAGGCTAAGTAGTTGTCAATAATAGCAGTTGATTAAATATTTAAGCAGGGAAATGGGTCCACCAAGTCCAAATAACAGAGAAGTTCTTAAAGGTAAAAAGAAATAAAAGCAAAAAAACTGGTTAACTTAATTAGCTATTATTCAAAATGTACTTAAAATATTTTTTAACTTCCTCTAAAAATAACTTGATTCTGGCAATGAGAAGGATAAAACTCTCCTTTTTTCCTGCTCTCTGTCTCTGAGAGAGAGAAAGACAGACAGGGAGAGACAGACAAATGGGTGGAGGGGAGAGAGAGAGAAAAAGAGAGGGAGGGAGGGAGAGAGACAGATAGAGAGGAGAGGGAGAGGGAGAGAGAGACTGATACTCATTTCCAAGCTATTTTGGGGACCAGCTAGGACCTAGAACCCCCGGACTCCCTCTCCTTCTCTGGGCCTAGGCTGAGCCCAATTCCAGCCCAGCTGTCTTTTCCTCTCCCATGTATTTTAGCATGAAAAGCCCTCGCTCAAGAGCACTGCGAATCCCTTTAAGCATCCCCTTAAGCAGACCATTGCGTGCTATAGGCAATGGGGAGGTCATGGACAAAAGCTCTGGCCACCTCCTTCCTAGGGTTGACATTCCTCCCTGGGAAGGAGGAAGGGAGAGAGGAAGAAAGGAGGAAGGGAGGGAGGAAGAGAGGAAGGAAGGAAGGAAGGAAGGAAGCAAGCACCAGGCCTGAAGTCAGCAGGGCTTAGATTCAAATCTGCCTCAGACACCTCCTAGCTGTGTGACCTTGGGCAAGTTACTTAACCCTATTGCCTAGCCCTTGTCCTTCTTTCCCAGAGTTGTCACTAAGCAAAAAAATCAGGGTTTAAAAGAAAAGGATATCCAAATTCAAGGCCCTGCCAGGGTCCCCAAAAGCCTGCCCAGCTGCCCACCACTGCCTCCTTTAAATGCCTCCTTTAGCCTTGAAGGCCATAGAGAATGTGAGCAATTATCATCAGGCACACAGGAGGGAATCAAGCTGCCTTTTCCCTCTCTGGCATAAAAGTAGCCTCATTATTTCATCCCAATAGAGCCAGGGCTTTCGTCAGAGCCAAGTCCCTGAACCCCTTTCAGCCTCAGTTTCATCATCTCTAAAATGGGAGGGTTGGCCCAGACGGCTCGAGCGGCCTTCCAACTTTTCAGCTATGACCTCAGAATGCTATCTTGGTTTTTCTTCCCTTTAAAATAATCCTCAGGGGAGCTGGCCAAAAAGAACACTAGCTTAGACAATTCCCTCAGGTCTGAGTTAAGAGTTTGGAAGAAACCCCAGAAGCCATCTCGTCCACTTCCATCATTTTACCCAGAGATGGCTGGGAGCTCAGTGGAAAAATCCAAGTTCAAATCTCATCCGAGACCTTGCCTCAGTTTCCTCAACTGTAAAATGGGGACAATAAGCGCACTTACCTCCCAGAGTACAAGGATAAAATGGAATAAATATCTGTAAAATGCTATGCAAACTTGAAATCTCTGTCAATGCGAATTATTCTAACCCAGAGAAGTACCTTGCTCGAAGGCCCCCAAGTTGTAAGTGGCCAAGCCAGGCCCAGAGCCCAGGGCTTTCCTCTGTGGCCACACTGACTGTTGGGTGAATAATGTGCTTTCTTCACAAACAACCCTGCTAGTTCTGTGGTGTGCTGTTATTCTCCTTTTTCAAAGGAGGAAACTGGGGCAGACACATGAAGTGATCAGCCTGGGGGTCACCAAGTATCTGACGCAAGATTAGAACCCGGATCTCCTGGGTCTAAACCCTACACCTCAGCCCACTCTACCACTGCAGGGTCACGTCCTCCCCCAACCATCTTGGCAGCCGATGAACTCTAACAAACCCCAAAGGCATGGACCAATTCTTAAACTAAATTCTTATTAATGTCTTTTTTTAAAACATCGCCCTAATTTTCCCCAGGATCCTTTCTCTTCCCTCTTCCAGAGAGCTATCCCATATATTCACAGAGGAACTACACCAAGTAAATTAGGTCTATGCGTGATCTTGTTTTCAACAATCAAACCCCAACTCCTCGGAAAAGCCAAAACAACTCTCAGAAATTGGAGAAGGAAGGAGAGATCACCAACTACCGTCTGGGGAAACCAGGACTCTCTTTGGGGGAGACATCCCAGTTTGGGAAGCTGGAAAGAGAAGGAAGGGGGGCAGGTCACTCCTTTGCTCAGTCACCTGCACTGGCTCCCTTGTGACCTCGAGGATCCGATCTAAACTCCTCTATTTGGCCTCTAAAGCCTTTTACAACCTCAATCTCTAAGCCAGCCTCCCAGCCTCATTATACATCATTCCTCTTCCTGAACACGGCGGTCCAGTCTAGTCCAGCCCAGTCCAGATGGCCTTTTTGCTATTCATCACGCCTAACCTCCGTTCTCCCATCTCTGGGCCTTTGTGGAGTTGGTTCCCTCTACCTGGGTTGTTCTGCCACCTCTGAGAAGCCTTCATTTCTGTCCCCAAATGCCTTATGCTGATTTGGGGCAGATTTCTGTAATGCTGAACATGGTGTCTCCCCCCATAGAACTCGAACTCCTTGAGGGCAGGGACTGCTTCATTTTTTGTCCTGCATAGAGGAGGTCCTTGTGGAGGCTGAAGGGAGCTGGGGATGTTTTTTTTTTTTTTTTAAAGAAGGGAGAAAGGGGAAGAGGGGAAAAAAGGGAGGGAGGAGGGAAAGAGGAAAGAAGGAAGGGAGGGAGGGAGGAAGGAAGGAAGAAAGAAAGGAGGGAAGGAAGGAAGGAGGGGAGGAAGGAAGAAAGGAAGGAAGGGAGGAAGGAAGGCAGGGAGGGAGGGAGGGAAGGAGGGAGGAAGGGAGGAAG